>NW_024884364.1:65441141-65735839 GCF_019232065.1 Centrocercus urophasianus | reverse complement strand
AAAAAACAGAAGAGCAATTATATCAGAACAGAATAACCTGAAGTTTGATGCCAATAATATGTCTTCATAGAGATGAACACGGACAATGAGGATTGAAGCTTCTGTCAGGATCTCTCACAGTGCAAATATTTTCTAACAATACCACAGCAGACATATATGTGTAGTCCTTGTCTTGTTGAAGAGATTTTCTCCAGCTTGTGCAAAACCTATAATTCATCTGCTATCCAACAAAAATTCCATTGTATATTTTGCTTCTTACAATAAAATAGATTATCTGTGAATACTTATAGAAGTACTAAGTGGTTCTTAATCTAGAGCATAGTATCTGATTCTATATTATAGTTTTCTATTAAGCCTGTAACATTTTTCCTTTAGAATGAAATGAGAAATTCACTGTCTATTTGCTGAATTAGTTAACTTTGCAGCCTCTTAGTCAAATCTGTTTCTCTTGCAAGGTATAAAGTTCCAGGGGATTTAAAAACTACTTCTGAACATTTTTTGGATCAATTATACAAATACATTTCCATATTATTTTTTTGTCCCCTTTTTTAATGTTGATATTTCACATTTATTTAAAAAAATACATAGTTCCCCATCCTCCTATTGCTGAGTACAGCATAATTTACATGGACTTTATTATACAGCATCCTTAAGATATGAATTCTTAAGGGTGAAGGAATGCACATTTTGTGTTTGACAAGCATAAGCACTGAAAAAAAGTGGAAGTGATAGGTCTTTATTAGGGCTTGACTATTGAGGACAGTTCATTTTCCACTCACAGGATTCCGCCTCATATAGAGTAACAGAGCTACTCAATATAAGCATACTCGAGATTTTGTGGTAAGATGTCCTGAGCTGCTGTCTAACATAAAAATTCAGTTGCTCAGACAAGTAATGCTTCTGGTTAGTAAAGAATTATATGAGCTTTTCATATTTTAACAATGATATTAAGTTTGTGTAGAGTGCTCGAATTGTCCAGAAACAAGGAGAATATTGGATTTAAGTTGGAAAAATATATTTCAATTTAAATACCTCTCCCCATTGCAGATTTCTCAGTTTGCGGGCAGGTCTGCTAGAAAACATCTTTTGGGTAATCCTTCTTTCACACTGATTACTCCACATGCCTGAGGTTTTTGTGTTTAAGGGAGACATGCTAAGAAGCCACTGTGAATGTCTTCATCTATTCTATGCTTTTGTTTTAACAAAATTTTCATGAACTAATGTTATAAATTACGAAACAACTCTTGCTAATCAAACATATTTTCAAAAATGTCACCTGTTGGAATATTGTGATCAGTACTGTTATCAAAATGAGAAAAGGTTCCAAAACAAAAGATTGGCAATCAGAAAGATTATTCACATACAACCATGAGGTTGAGATTTTCTGGCAACAGATTCCTAGTGAAGAAGAAGAGGTTTCTACATGAGAAGCCTCACAACTTGCCTCTCTCCCTCCTGGACTTGCTCTGCGCTCTACCAGCATGCTGAAGAAGAGCAAAGGTGTCTGCCATCAGATTCCTCACTACAGAATTCCTGCATGCTGATTGATTCTCCTGGGCCTGCTACCTGAGTCCTGCTGCTTCCTCCCGGATTGGCTCTGTGACTTCTTCCTACTACCTGCTTGCAAAATGTGATAAAGCATTTTGGGGGTATTCTAGTCAAGCAGTAAAAGCCTTGAACTTTGTAGTGGAAAACTGGGCAAAGATGGAAAAATTCCCCAGTGTACGTATACCCTTTTTGAACTCTTCTCACTCTAATGCAAGCATAGAGAGCTATTGATTTCTGACTGGGTTACTAGTAGCCCCTTGAATAGTTTGTCTTACAATTCCAGTCGGGAGAAAATTTTATTTTATGGAGGAAAAAGTAGATTAAATTCCATTGTTTTCCAAGTGGAATGGTGGAGACAGTCTTATGAGAGCCTGGAGACCTTTCCACATTCCTTTTGGGAAACATGGATGGATTTTTGTTTGGGTAATTTCCATGGTTGACTGAGAAATATGGAACACGTAGCATTCAAAGTAAATGATGGATAAGATTAAACTCGAAAAACCTTTGTGATAAGGCTGGACATCTTCCTATTTTTCTTGTTTCTTTTTTTTTTTTTTTTAATTTGTGGAATAGAAAGCAAGGAGAGTGAAGAGGGACATAGTAGGGCTATGCTGTCAAAGTTGGGGTGCAGGCGTGTGTGTGTCCTGCTGCACACTACAATGCACGTAGCTCAGGAAAGCTCTTTTTAGGAATAAATAATTCTTGTTTTTAAAAGAACAGCAAATTTTCAAGATTCTGCAAATGAGAAACAACACTTTCTTGGGATACCTATAGGAAGGATGCATGTTGGTATAGCTTTTCCATCAGTGAGAAGGCGAACATCCCTTGTGGCTTAGAAGATGACAGAATAATTTTATTCCAGATGCACTGATCCCCTTGCAGTTATGATTTCAAGGGCTTTCAATGATGTCTGGAATGGAAGGGTATAGAATAATCACCAAATAAAACCTTTGCATTACTTCCTTCCTTTGGCAAAAGTGAATATTTAGAGAATGCCAGGTATTGCAGACTTACTGTCTTTTTGAAACAGATTTTAAAAAAATGATTTTTTTCCATCTTAGAGTCTGGAAAAGAAAATAGCAAGGAAATTATTATGTCTCAGACACTTAATATCTTTAAAGGTCACTTGCTGTCAAGCACTTTGTGCAGTTTGTGGGAATTATTTGAAATTGCAGAAGACAAATAAGAAGTCTTGAATAGAGCCAAAGATTTTAGATAGAATTCTTATTTATATCAGGACCATCTAGTCCTGTAGATTGCTAACCTGCATTGCAATCAACTAGTGGCTAATGAACAATGTTTTATTACATTTTTTATTATTTTTCTTTGCTTCATTTGTTGCATGGGAAGAAAGGATTTCAGAGTTTTTATGCTTAGATGTGATGTCTCTGAAAGTTGTCATAAATGATGTTCTGACACTGGTATGTTATGCAAGGTAGTCATATCTATGCATGCATTTATATGTGTACTTATGTATACGTTTATCACTTTTCAAATTAACATTGTCATTATATAGAGAAAAAGCAGTGACTAATTAAACATCAAGATATTGATTGGGATACCCCTTCAACTCCAAATTCAGTACATATCAGATGAGCCTTTTTTGGAGTGGGTGGGGTAGAACTGCATGTTAATTTTGTTTCCTGTTTGTCTGTTTTCTTAGAAATAACTGATTTTTGGTGATGATTCAGTGTCTGAACTGAACTGATTCCTGCCAGGTAAAAGTGATGAAATGGAATAGACAAGCTTTGACTTTGTCAGTAAAGGGAATGCTAATTAAACACTTTCCTCTTACATTTTGCATTTGTTTGGCATGTGCGTATACTCCATTACCAGATTCTTTTCATAGCGTTAGAATTATTCCAGATGCTTTTGAGCAAGACATGCAACTTAATAAAGAAGTAGTGCTCTTAACATGTATGTTTGGTAGACAAAGTCTCCCACAATTTTTCTCTGCTGACTGTAGCAGAAAATGAGACACTTTAGAGACAGAACAGCATAAGTGCAAAGAAAAGTGACTAAGTTAGTTAGCCTGTATCTCATTCATCATCTGCATGTCAATCATGGAAGGGTTAGAGAAAGAGTACGCAAGTGTCTTCTCGATGATCCTGTTTACTATTGCAATCTTCAACTTCTTTCATAACTGAATATCTTGGTATTTGAAGAGTGTGTTTCTGACATTCTCAAAGTTAATGTCATGGATTTTGTTGTGCTATAGACAGAAATAAAAGAAAACTCACTTCAAAATGAAGTCCATAACAGTTCATAAACAATGTTGGAAAAATAATTAAAAATGAAAAACACATCATTTTGAAGAAAAGCTGAGGACAGTCTGTGAGGCTGTTATGTTGCCTTGAGAACATATGATTAAGTGGGAACTTCACTGATCTCTAGAATTCCTTGAAAAGCAGAAAGGGAGAGGAAGGTTATGGACTCTTCTTTCTGGTAACCAACTATAGGACATTAGGGAATGCCACAGTGCCACTCCAGGGGAGGTTCAAACTACAGTTTGGAAACTGTATAGTATGAAAAATTACTTTACTGTGGGGGGTAGTTGAATGCTGAACAAGCTTTCTGGAAATGGTAGTTAATGCATTGTACCTGTCAGAGGCAGAGGCAGTCAGATAACACCCTGGATAAAGTTCTTTAGCATTTGGTTAGACCTAAAGAAATCAGACATTTGAACTAGCTGATCTTTGAAGGTCCCTTCCTACTGAGCTATTCTATTCTTTGCTGTTACAACATCATGTTTTTCAGAAAATAATTGTTACTAGTGGCTGAGAAAATTCAGAAAATGGTAGGCATATAAATCCTGGATTTCTTGTCTATGGAATCTAATAGAAATCAAAATTTTCAAATTCAAAAATTGGGTGTGTGAAAATCTGTGTGTTTTCCTGTAGTTCAGCTACTTAATGATTTATTTACTCTATTTTGAAGCCTCCTCAGTACATCTGGGGAGGGGAATGAAAACAAAAATAAGCATGTGTCCGTACAAGAAAGATATGATAGTAGATACAACTACCACATAGGCAGAACATGTAATACCCTTCCTGGTATCTCTTGCGTTTTTTGTGTCTTTCCTTGAAAAATTCTGAAACATTTTAAAGTTTTGTTGATCAGACATAGAGAATGCTTTAGCATTAATAACACTGACTTGAATTTATTTGAAGACTTGCATTATACTATTTCTGAGCACCTTGAAAACAAAACTCTTAAGTTTGAATTTTAATCAGATAACTTCCAGCAGGTGTTAAGATGATTTTCCAAAATACTGTGAGGTCTAAGACCAAAAATGAAAATTTCAAACCATCCACTATTTAGAACTTCGAGACTCACTTCCTACACAGAAAATATATACTTCTCTGTCTAAATTAAGCAAATGTAGAAGGTAATCTAGATTCTTTTTTTTTTTTTTTAATGATGTCATTATCCTCTTTTGACACATTACACAAAAGACAGAATAATGAAATGTACCTTATGCTTGTCAAACTGTCACTAACACTCTTTTGAATTTCACAATATTTATTACAAAGCTAGGCTGACTTTCAACAGCTGTTGCTGCATAGAAGGACTAGAAGGATGCAGGTAGATTTTCTCCAGAAATTAACTTCAGTAACAGTATCTGAAGCAGTTGTATTAACTGTCAGTATCCTGATGGAATAAGGTCACCTGTGCTGTAAGAAAAACAAGAAAATGAAAACGTAGTACTTGTGCTGCATTTCTATGGTTTAAAATCAAGTAGCATCATGTCCTTGGCTACTGAGCCATAAGCTTGTAGGTCCCTAGTGGATGGAGAGTGTAGGTGCACTGTCAATCACTTAATCTATAAGATCTATCTCACTATTGTCTGGCTTTACACGCAAACGCTATCTTTTAATAAGATCTTAACTATTAGAAAACCCTCCAGATTTTGCCAGAATTTCAGTTTTTCAGGCATTCAACATCTTTTATTACTTTACCTTCTATCAGCATATTGGACTTTTGGTGTTACATGAGAGAGCTTTTGGACAAGGGAAGATTGTAGCCAAAGCACCATCATCACTCTCAGATCTCAACAGCTACTTCTTCATTATATAAATAGAAACAGCTTTGAGATTTCTACTGATTTCAGAAAGTCGACATAATGATGCTAAATTTACTGCATCCCAAAATATCACTTGACCTTTGTTATAGTGCAATGTCTGTATTACAATAGTGTCTAGAAGTCCCTACTGATGCCCTGTTGTATGAGAGTGCCATAACTGCAGGTAAAAAAAGACAATCTCTTTTCACAAGCAATTTGCTATTAACTAGACAAGACAGTTTCCTCGCGCTTTGTTTAAAGTGCTTTTCTCAGGCTACTACTATTGGTTTGCTCAAGGTCAGTCAGGGCTTCTGTGAGAAGTGTTAAATATTGAACCCAGATTTGCTGAGTCCTTGTTTAGCTTCTTATCCACAAAGCTATTTTTTTTCCTTTCACAGCCAGCCTATTTGCTTTCCATTTTTCAGAGTCTGCTTTAAAGGCAGGCTAAATTATTAACCAGAGGCACTAACATTTGGAAAACAAAAAACTCAAGGACATACATACAGTAGCTCTAAACCTGCAGTGGTGTGGGGGATGTTTCTCGACTGATATTGGAACTGTGGAATTAGCATAATCAGCAGTCATTACTCCAGAGTCTCTGGACTCTTGGATGCTCTTGCTGTGAGCAGAATGTGCTTCAACATGCTGTGTTCCACTCATTGAGAAAATGAAAGATTTGAAAAGACTGTGGATTAATGATCTCCAGTTGGCCAGTTTCACTTGTGTTGGTAACAGCAGGTAAGCTGAAACTGAGAAAAAGTTCCAGTTCACATACTTGAATTTTAAAGGGAATGTCTGTCCTGACTGTATGCTAGCATGATCTCCTCTGCAGTGTAGCAGAGTACTATTAATGAAATCACTACTGCCTTTTTATGTTTTACTGCTGTTGACATTTTTTACAGCTGCTAGAGTAATTATTCAAAGCCCATAACTTCTGGAGCATTTTTCATTTATGGGATATTTTCCCATCTACAATCTCAATTCTGATTTATTTTTATTAATTTCCTATTGTACCTGAGGACCAGGCAGATATTTAATAAGATTTTTATAACCTTACACTGAGATATAGTTTTTATTTGAAACTGACTTAATCAGCCTATGGACTACACAGTGTCTAATTCTGACAACCTGCAGTGAATTGTCCCTCCTTTTTTTTTGAGTTGCTTGAGACACACAGAAGGATGTTTCTAAATTTTAAAATTGTAGGTTTCTTGCTTTACATAGCAGATCTAGATATTAAAGTGTTTACTAACAGTCTGAGTAGCAGTGGTAGAAAGGAGCCTGCAGTAGTCAACTGCAAATGGTGATAATTTGAATTTGTCTTCCTTGGTTTTTGACCTTCAAAATATAAGTCACTTAAATACAGTCTGTATTTTAAAATCATCATGAGCTGTAGTAGAAAACTTTGTCTTGATTAGAGTCAATGAGATTAAGGTGACACTTAAATGCACACAGAAGAAGATATTTAATAACCTTTAAATAACCTCTATATCTCTGTGTTTGAAAGAATGGAATACCATGACACACTCTTAATCAATCAAAAACTCATTTTTGTTGATTCAGCTTTCACAGTGACTTAGATTCTAAAAGTTGGCAGGGCTAATAGATTGTAGTCAGATTTGAAATTAACAGAAAGTATCTTTATATTATCTGAACATTTTTGTACTGTCCAAGCAAGAAGTTAAACCTTTCAATAGTAATTATTGTATAATTCCATATGTGTCAAGTTAGAGTAGTTAACTGAGCTAAATGGCTCATTTCTCGTCTTCCTTCATTTAATCTCCAAGGTTTATTGCCTTTAGTAGAGAGAGAGAGGGATGTCTATTGCAAGAAATTGTCCACTGTGTTTTCAAATGAAATTGCAAGGAGGTGTATAGATTTTAGTGTAATTACTCATTTACATTTTTCCTGCTAACCTTTATTACTTTTCCTGCTTTTATCTTATTAACAGTAGTGTATTAAAGGGCAAAAGCCATTTTAAAATGATTGCTTTCAGAATCAATGTGTGTAGAGCTGATAAAATGAAAAATGAGTATTTTAACTCTTCTTACGTCCTCTAAATCAATGGGAGCTCAGTACAGCCATGACATTGTTACTGAAGTCCCTGCTCAGGAGTTGATTTCCTTGCTACCAGAACAGGTAAGGCAGAATGGTTCACAGCTATACCTCCCAGTGCAATTTTTCCCAGTGGGATGGACAAAGCTGGTCCAGTTCTCCTCTGTGGCTCTATGACTCCTCAACATAGAAGACTTAAGTGACATTTAACTGTGAAATACCTTGTGACACAAATGTCATAATCTGCTCTTAAGATTTTTATGTAAAGTTAGCAAGGGAATGTGCATCATCTCTCAATATATAATAGCTGTGTTTGTGAATAGAAAGATGATTGGGGTTGGGATAGTCCTGGAGGACTGATGAAGGTATAGAATGTGACAAACCTTCAGCCATCTCCATACTAAGCAGTCAAGGGTAAACTCTCCCTGAACTACAACTGATTTCTTCTCAAATTAGCTACTTTAGCAGTTAGAAGTGAGCTTGAGTGCTAAGCAATCAATCTGAGAGAACTCTATTATTAATTCCACATTATAGTGTCTTAAAAAAGGTGTACTCTTGTAAGGAACTAACAGATCATAAACTGCTTCCTATCATGATCCTGGATAGCAGAAACAACACCGATTGTTATGGGTAAAGTTTGCTGTATAAATGGAGGCTGCTCCAAAAGTAATGCCTCCTATTTTATTATGTTGACCTACAGCATCAGAGGTGGATATAGGTGATAAAGAAGTAGAGTGTTGCATTGCCTCCTACGCTACCTAACCCTAACCAGGTCAGGACCAAATAACCGCACGTATACACCAATATGACGAAAAGCAAAACGGCGTTTATTACATGTGAACCCTAGCTTATATACCTGATGTGCTTCATCTACACCCCTAAAGCATGTGCCATACATCAGTCGTAGAGCTGGGGAGGTCCTGTCGCGTCACACCCCAAGGGGGTGTCTCTCAGTCGCCTACTACAGTAGAGGTTGAATCTCCTCACCAATATTCCATTACATTTTGTTGCTGTGTGATAGATGGCAGAAGAAGGGCAGTCTGACACAATGGTGTCTGATATGGAAGAGCAGATGAAGAAAAGGTGTGTGTCACTGAATTCCTTCATGTGGGAAAAATGGCACCCACTGACATTCATCAGTGCTTGCTGAATGCTTATGGAGACCCAACAGTGGATGTGAGCACAGTAAGATTGTTGTTGGTGTGTTTCAATAGGGGTGATAGTGGCAGTGGATCACCCTCAGTGGTGTAGATATAATGAGCATGGCATGCAGGCTCAAGAATGCAAAGCTAATGACAGCAACTATGTTGAAAAATAGCTGAGAATGTGCTCTATCAAATCTTATTATTGTGCTTTTTGTATCTATTGTTGTTTCCATGGAAGTAAATAAAAGGTATTACTTTTGGAATTATGTACATGTTTTATTATTATAAGCCTATAATTTCCAAAATACTGATTTTTTTTTTTTTTTGTTAAAGTTTTTCTACATCTTGAGTTGATTTTTATTTTAGTGCTTCAGTAAAAATATCTGAGTAATTTAAAATGAAAATTAATTTAGTAGAAAAAAAATCTTTATAAAATAATATTGCAACTTGCTTCTTTGAAGTGCTGCAGTGCCTTTGGGCTTAGGAGCAAAAGCTCTACATTTGTCAAGGTGCTTTTCTTCTATAGTAATGAAAAACTAGTTTGGAGAAAATTATAACACACTGAAAACTTGTTAGCGGTCTGCTTTTGAATTTTCTGCACCCTGAGGTGCAGAGCATGTTCCCTAGCCTCAAAGACCACAGATCTATAGTTGCAACTCTGGAGCTGAAACCATACCATTGGCACTGGGACAACCAAGCTGGACATGGAGAGAGGTGTTTCTGGAAGAGTCACTGCAAGACCTGATACACCTTCTCAGATGGGACAGTTAAGGTGTTTCACTGTTATTTACTCTCCTTCTTCCCTATTCCTGTGTGGCTGATTCACACAAAAATAAATTATCTTCATCAGCTATACTTTCCATTCAAAGCTCTTGGTCTAGCCTGCTGGTTTTAAAGACCTGAACTAAAATCTATTTAATTCCAGTGTAATGCTGAAATATTGGTTTATTTGCAGGAAATGTTTCATTTTGTTTTTCTTTTAGGGTTCCTTTTCCTTTCTCTTCCTTTATTTTAAGATATATTTTGCCACCTCCTATTTCAGCCTTTGTATAAGCACATGTTGATAATCTATTAATTTTTCTGATTACATTTTTATATCTCCTTTATTCAGTGCATAGCTGAAGGAAAAGCAGAACAATAATAAAAGTAAGTATGGTATATAGTTGAGATGAAAATTAAATAGCCTTTCTGAATTTGTCATAGTTTTCTACATAGTTTTTATTTGAGAGTTTATTATAAATGCAACCATGCTGAACTGAAGTTGTAAAGACTTGTTCTGCCATTCCCTACTTCTTTTGTGCTTGCTTTTGTGGTTGTGGTGAGCCATGAAGTATTCAATTTAATAATTATGTTTAAAAGAAAGTTAATTATACAAAGCTGCTCTGTGCCACATCCACATAAATACATTTAGTTGTCAAATTTGCTGAACAATACATCTCCCTGGAAGAGTTTTAGTATTACAATTTTGCACACTTCAACAGCAGTTATGTAAATAGCCAACTCTGAAATCAAATGCTTTTTTTTTTTTTTTTTTTTTTCCAGAGGATTAGATAAGGCATGTAGCTAAATATTTTTGTCAATTTTTTTCCCAATAAGATCTGCAATGCCCTACTTACAGTGTGAAAAATTAGATTTCTGGTTAGGACACATGGCAATCATGGAGATGTCTCAGTTCAGATCCAGTTGTTGATGTGTTCTTCTCATACATTTTCAGTCACATCATGTTTTTAAAATGTGCTCAGTCATACTTTTAGGATACGTTGATTTTTTTAATGTGTTTGGAGGTGAAGACAGTATTTTACACAATCATATATACTGTAAGCTGCTAAATAGCACATCCTGTTAATGTGACATGCAACTATACTGTTAGGTAACATGGACATTGCAATCTCATTGTGGGAGTTAAATGATGAGATGAAATAGCTCATGATCTTGGAAATGTGGGTTACATTTTCTTAGGCATTACAGACTATATCACTAATGAAGCAATTTGTTCTGTGTCCACTCACATTTCATTTGCTGCCATCAACAATTAAGAGATGTCGTAGTAAGGTCATCGTAGATTAACACCTTGTCTTTGCAAAGATCTCATTAAAATAGAGAGAAATTATAATTCCTAGCCAAGATAATGCTAATTTGATGAGAGAATAAATATTGTGGAAGCAATTTGTGCAAGAGAAATGAATGTTAAAGATATTACTCTCTTTTCAATAAAAGAAGTAATTCTTACATGGAAAGACAGCCTATTGAAAATAGTAGCCTGACATGTTACTGCAGGAAATGGCTAGATACCTTGGCCTGGTTAAGGAAGCATGTCATGTTCTCTGAGATTTGCACAGATGTGCAGAGTCATAAATAAATTGAACAGAAAATAAGATTTCTCCCTTTGCTGGTTGCCTGTATTACAGCTAAACTACAAAGAAAGTAATTTCTCCAACCATCATACATTTACTTCCCAGTCATCCTCGAATACTTGTAACAGTGAAGGGCGCTGTAATTGACATTTCATTCTAATATATTGGCTGCCTTGCCTGAATTCTGGCTGGTTGATAAGGCTCTTGGAAATCCAGAGTCTCATCATGTCCTGAACAATTTCAATCCAACCCTGTGGCAATCTAAGTGCTTAACCAGCAAAACAGAACAGACAATATTTGGAGATTCTACCTTTCAAAATGCACACGGGCAGAGTAACCGAAATAATCAAATTGCTCCTGAATAATTTAATCCTTTTTCAAATTTGAAAGTAGAATGAAGAAAAGATTTAAAAGAATATACACATCAGTTTAAGCAAATAAGTCCACAGACATGAATTCATCTCAACCATACTGTCATTGAGGTTGCATTTCAGATAAATTTGACCATAATATTATATTTTTTAAAAGGAGGAAAAAAAATCAATAATTTTGTCTACAGACTTTGCATTATGTTCCAGTTACTTGAAAGAAAATGTCATGCACATCAACTCATTCTTCAGGATGTACTTTCTGAATAGATGTGGATAATATTACACAGACTAAGGTATTGATCTCTCAAGTTCTTCAGAAATGAAGTGTCATGTCTTTCAACTTGTTCTTCTTTGCTATTCCATCATATTTTCATTCATACGGGCTTCTTTTCTTGAAAATGTATTACTTACATGATGAGCTTTACTTCATTCTAAGTCTCTGAAAAATGCTCATTTTTCACAGCTTGCTTTTTCTGTAAGTGGATGTGCTTTGTATCAGAAGTTTAAAAAGTTTATCTGACACAATAATTATGCAGATGGAAAGATTTTTGTGCTTGATTTATATAAATGCTGCGAGGTTTGAATTTGTTTCTTTTCTTTTTTTTCTTTTTTTTTTTCTTTTTCTTTTTCTTTTTTTTTATCCCCTTGCTGCTGTGTATGGAAATCCATGCTGACCTTGTCAATAATGCTTATCCACTGGACAACTGTTTCCCTAAACAGTTGAAAGCTGTATTTCTGCAAAATATTTTTTTTTTTTTTTTTGTCTGTGGCACCTAAGAATAGAATTTTCACGTATTTGTTTTTTTTTCTGTTGTTGCTGTTCTTATTGAGCAAATAAAGAGGGATCACAAGGTCATTCCTTTCCTGAAACAAGAAGCAATAAATTATTGTGATCACTAAAACACAGAAACTGAAAATAACCCTGTCTACCAAATTCCCAGAGCCAAATTTTCTCTCCAGGTTTGTGTTGCTAAGTCAGGTTGATAAAGGATCTTAAAAATCAAGCTGTCAGGCATATTGCAGTGGACCTGAATATGGAGTGAGGGTTTCTCAGAGGCTCTGTGCAGTTTGCCACCAACAAGAGTGGAAACTCCAACACTGAAGATCCTGTCCTGTGAGCATAGCTCAGAATCAGTGAGGTGAGCAGAGTGATTGCTTTTCCAGCTCAGTATTCTGTTGGTCCCTGAAAATAAAATCATGGAATCATAGAATAGCTCAGGTTAGAAAAGACCTTCAAGATCATCAAGTCCAACCACAACCTAACCATACTACCTTAACTCTAACAACCCTCCACTAAATCATGTCCCTGAGCACCACATCCAAACATCCAGGAATGGTGATTCAACCACTTCCCTGGGGAGCCTATTCCAGTGCTTAATAAGCCTTTCTGATATCCAGAAAAAACTTGATGCCATTTCCCCTTGCCCTGTCACCTGTCACCAGTGAGAAGAGACCAACCCCGCTCTCGCTGCAAGCACCTTTCAGATATTTGAAGAAAGCAATAAGGTCTCACCTCAGCCTCCTTTTCCCCAGACCGAACAGCCCCAGTTCTTTCAGTTTTTCCTCATAGGACATATTCTCCAAGCCCTTCATAAGCCTTGTTGCCCTTCTTTGGACCTGCTCCAGCACCTCAGTGTCCTTTCTGTCCTGAGGTGCCCAAAACTGAACACAGTACTCGAGGTGGGGCCTCATCAGTGCTGAGTACAGGGGCAGGATGACTTCCCTAGTCCTGCTCACCACACCATTCCTGATACAAGCCAGGATGCCATTGGCTTTCTTGGCCACCTGGGCACACTGCTGGCTCATATTCATCTGACTGTCCATCAGTACATCAAGGTCCCCAAAAGATGCTATTAATTAAAGATCGTATCATAGAATCATGGAATGGCCTGGGTTAAAAAGGACCTTAAAGATCATCTAGTTTCAATGCCCCTGCAATGTGCAGTGTTGCCAGCCACTAGAGCAGGCTGCCCAGAGCCAGCCTCCAGTCCATCCTCCAGCAGCAAGGTCAAAACAGGCATAAAGCTGTCTGTAAGCATAGCATCCAGCTCCTGCTCTGTGAGCAGATTTGGTGAAGTTCTTTTACCCATCCAAACCCTGAACTGTGCCCAGGAATCATTTGAGAACATGCTAATTCATCCAGACTAGAACAAGGCTAGGGCTGATAGTAAAGGCAGCCAAGACCCACTGCCTGGGGAAAGGTTCTCTGGCTTTGTATAATATAGGAGTACATGGTTGCCCTGAAACTTTAGCACTTTAGCTCCCATATGGAGTCACACTTAGAAATCTGGAAGCAAAACGATTTTGATTATTCTGAAGTTATGTTTCTATTATTTTGCCCCTGTGCATAATTTACAAAATTAAAGTGTGCTTAATTCTAAAAATCTGATATAGTCGCTCCGTTACTAGTGAGAATATCATCACTATGTCTCTAATTTAGTCTTTCAACTTTTGTGTCACCTTCATCTCACATTTCCATAAGGGATAGATTATGTCTGCATTTTGTTAAAAGCTTAACACACGATAAACATTTGCAGGGGAACACACTGCTACGCTTGAGCTGCTTTAAGGCAATGGTCCATGTGCATGCCCTACCATGGGGAACCCTGTTGGGAATCAGAGCTTATTCAGGTGAGCGTATTCTTCCCAAAACACAAGTAAATGGATCATATTTATTGTGGAGCTTTGTAGGGAAGAAAATGCACACAGACAGTATGATGGAAAAACTGATATTCAGTGACTTCTTTGCTTCTGCTTGTGGCAATTTTATTCATATGTTTGATACCTGTGAAATTAACTCTCCGTATTCTTCTATGTGGTCTTGACCAGAGTCTCCTGTGACTTTTTTTTTTTTTCTTGTCTCTTTCTCTAATGTATAAATACTTCTCCTCTTCTCCATAGCCATCTCAATCCTATCTATCAACTACCTGACACTGTTGTCAATTTATGTGTCTAATTGTCTTGCTATAATGAAATAATCACTTTCTTATTTATTTTTAAGGAGCTATCTATAAATATTGGTTCTTTTTTCTTCGATAGTAAAAATAAAAATGTTTTTTAGGAGAGTTATTTGCTATGGTATCCATGAAAAACTACATCAGCCAAGGATCATATTGTACTGAGATCATTTATGTGTCCTAATGTCTTATATTTTCCTTGTACCTCCCCTACTGATAGCTAGAATATAGTTATCTAGCCATGTGTGTCAAACTAGAATATGAATATTACTGAATGGGGCAGTATTTTTGTTCTGTGTTCATGAAGAATGTGAAACAATAGAAATATGACTCTGCCATTACTTCTTTTGTTTCCATATGTGCATGAAAAACACGGAGTTCTGTGGTAATTTTGATGGCAGACAGCATGCAAAGAAATGCTTACTTTCAGAAAAACATGCACCCCCAAAAGAAACAATTTTAAAAAACTAAGCAAGTTCTCTGCTGCTTTCAAGATTCTGTGGAGTCCAAGGCATCTGTCTACATCTGCCTTGGACACTAGAAAAAAGACCCAGGGAAGTGATTGTGGCACCAATCCTGCCAAAATTCAAGAAGCATTTGGACAATGCTTTCAGACATAGGGTTTGAATTTTAAGTGGTCCTGTGTAGAACTGGGAGTTGGACCTTATAATCCCTTCCAACTCAGCATATTCTATGATTCTATGATTCCATGTAGTTTTGAATTTTGCCTGGTGCAGATTATATATTCTTCAGCACACTAAGGCAAAGAGTTCAGGAAATTCTCTTTAAAGCGGTTTTATTGGCCTGATTCTCCAAAACTTGGATTGCAGAGGGGTGTCCTCAGCCCATGGTCATCTGGAAGCTATGGCTTATCTTGAAGATAAACCCAGGTTGGTTCTTACTGTATTCGATATATGTGGAAATCTATATACATATATACAAATGTACATTATGCAGACATTACATATGTGGCAGCATGCTCCTGCATGTTTCTGTGCTCTGAACTACTGAATCAGAATGTGAAAAATAAATTTTCTTTTGGATTATTATCAACTCTAACTAATCTAAATAAGTTTCAGATCAATTAAAATTAGACACCAAATTTCAGCATCAAATCAATAGTCCACTACTGGCTTGCCTTTAAATTGCAATATTCTAGGTATCACTACTTCAAATTTTGTTTATCACATTCATAAATTTTGATACTAGGATCTTCATTCCATAAAATATGATAATAACAATAATAATAGTGAACAGATTGGGGGATAGAAAAATTCCTGGAAGTGAAGCAGTGTCAAGGAAAATAATTCACTGCAATGGTAGGAGACTGTCAACTTTCACACAAGCAGTCATAAAATTTTTTCTCTTTTGAATTATAATTTTGGCACTTTCATATAACAGCAAGGTAATAGATTTTCATTATCCAGAGTGCAAAAACACTGGCTGTGGAAAAAGCAACAGGGCTCAGATTAATAGGAGATGACAAGCTGACCAAAGAGGAAGTGGCAGCATGGCTGGCACCATGGCTCAGTGGTTGTGACAGGCAATTAGTGAACAGAGCAGAACAGATGTAACAGGAGGCAGCAACAATTTACTGAAGCATTAGCTTGCTCACTCTGTAGTACAAAGCACTGATAGTTTGCTGATTCAAATAAATACTAATATGATCTTGGGAGGTGAGAAAAGTGTGCACAGTCACCTTACAAATTAAAAAAAAAATAAATCAACAAATAAAGCAATAACAAGAAAGGCATTATAAACAAACAAATCAACCAACCAACCACCACCACTAGTAACAAAATAAACCAACTCAAAACCAACCCAAAACAAAAACAAGAAACTAGCTGAAGTAGATGTAAGAGAAAAAAGACCAGCCTTATGTCTTTTTCAAGACTTGATTGAGAATCTTGCTTCAGTACTAGATCGCAACATGTTTTGAAAAGAGATCGTACCATAGAGAACTTGCAACAGCGTGTTCATTTTTCACAGCACTCAAAAAGAAAGCACAGTGTTTGTTTTAATTCTCCCTGTTGTACTGGGAGAGGCTTACATTAACAAAACTCGTTGTTGCTGCTGGTTGATGGAGAAACAAGCCTGCTATGACCTTACCTATGTGGTCAGAGGAGAGAATAGGAGATCTCTGTGATTACAGTGTTGCCTTACAGGATTTAAAACCCAAATAAACATAACATAGTCCTTGTTATTTCTATTTAAGACTGGGTATATCTAATATTATGCAAAATTAAATTAATTTACTTCAGAGAACTTCTGGGCTGCAGTTGTCTTATGTCTCGAAGGACTAAGTCAGCCATATGTGCAGGAAAGTTGGGATTGAATAAGTTAGTATGTTATACTATAAAAGTGTTGTTATGATATTGCTAAATGTAGTGATGAAGCTATTATACCACTGTTAACTGTAGATAATACATCATCATTCCATAAATAAAATAAATTTTATGTTATGGGAGCATATGTTTCTTAGAATTGGAAAAGAAAATGGCCAGTCCTATGTTGGTGCTCAGTCGAGTTAAAGAGCTCTGTTGTAGCAGAATAGTTCTCCTTTGTTGTGTTCAACATACATCTTATACACAGTTCACTTACAAGCAAGAAATTCCTGTCCCTCTAACCAGTTAATTGGGCCTAGCTTCTCCCAAAAAACAGTGATAAAGGATGAAAGGTTTCTTAAGTGTGACAAGATTAACAATACGCACAGAAAGAACCTCCTGTTTACCCTTAGACACAGATACTGTTTGCTCCCTGTCTTACACTCCAGACTCCCAAGGTTTCACAGAGATAGGGTCTATCAAGGAGTGTGATAAGCTCTTTGATGACTTGCTCATCTTCTCCCACAGTCCTGTGTGTATACTCCATAAAATCACTATTGATGTCTTTTACTGACAGTTAACAGTAATTTGCTCTATTCCCATGAAATGCTGACACTTACTTGTAAAGTAATACAAATTAAAACCGATTGAACCTTGAGCCACATAATCAGACTTTGTAAAATTCTTTATTTTAAAGCATTTGCGTTTTCTAGTTTGAGGAGCTGAGGATCCTCTGTTGTAATCTACAGGCCATCTGATAATCATCAGGGGGAACTTTGTTATGTTAGGGCCCTTTCTCTGTTCCACAAAGTATAAGTTAGGCTTTTCCACAGAGATATAAACCGTAAAGGATGCTCATTTTTCTCATATCACAGCTGTGCACCATGCAAGTGTTGGCTGTGTCCCTATTCCTGCTGCAGCAAGTTTGCTCCTAGGGCACCTGACAATGGAAGACTTACTCCACTTGGGTCCTTGCTGTGTCCTCCTCATTTCAATCTTACTTTTCCAACCTCCTCCTCCAGAACTTTTGACTCATTGATGACTTTTGTTACTTTCTGAAGGTGTAAAAGATGCAGATTAGCTTTCTTCACTGTTCCCCTTAATATATGTGATATCTGAGGTTTCTCTCTCAGCCAAGTCTTCACTTCGTCTTAGCTAACATATTTAGTCCTATGTCTAAACATTTTTAAGTGTTCAAGTTTAAAATCTTGATGGTAGACCAATTTTACAGTTATAATTCCGATTTTTTTTTTTTTTTAATAGAGAAAGATAGTTCCTAGGACCTTATTTAAATGGTTAAAACAGTGTTCTTGAGAGCATGAGAACATCAAAATGGAAATTTTTTATAGAATCATAGATGAAAGTGTTGTAGATGTTTAATATATAATTATATATATATATATTTAAAACCATTTACTTAAGTTGGAAAGTTTTTTGTATCATAACTTCTTGGGTTTTCTACAAATGTGGTTTTGGTAAGATATTTAATTTACCAGCTAGTGTCACTTTTTCCACAGGGACACTTCCTTATTCAGAACAAAAGAGAAGTAGGTAGAATTAAAGCTGGAAAAACACCTGTTTATGAAGAGCTGTGCTATGTTTTTCAAGCATGATATTTTCGTGACTGTTGGTAAACTATTAGAACCTGTTTCACCATCAAAATGTTGCCTAATTTTTGTGATTTTCACTACCTGCCTGTATGAGGTGGGTAGTGGCTGCTTACTTGCTGTGGAGTCCAGCACTGTTTGCACTCTTTGGGAAGGTGACATTAAGACACAGCTGAGTGGTTTCAGATACAGTAAGCGTGTCCCAGTTTTGTGTTTTGCCTGCTTCCTCTGCATATCCCATTTTCCCGTCATGTACCAACTCTCTGTCTAACTCCAATTTATAGGAGGGAGAGGAGGTTCTTTGATATATGTTTACCTGGCACGAGATTAAGAGACAATGTTTCAAATGTTGGTCCAACCAGTTTAATACAAATCTTAATCAATCAGAAATGTGGGGAAGGGGAGGCTGGCGACTATTATGAATTAGGGTTTAGGGGAAGGGAAGGCAGGCAATAGAAAAGCTAGGAAAGAAGCAAGAATTATGTAAAGAGGGGATAGTCACCACCAAGATCCAGCAGTGGTCCCGTTGCACACTGTTCTGTTCGACCAAGGCAAAAGCACAAGGGGAGAGCAGCAGCAGAGTGGCTGGCCTTAGGCGGAAAGCAGGTACAGCGACAGAGCAAGTCCAGGAGGAAGAGGCAGGTCTCAGGTAGCAGACCAAGGAGAGTCCATCAGCAGGCAAGCATTATGTCATGAGGCATCTGATGTCAGACACCTACCCTCTTGATTATTGTCCCCTTTTTTTATCCTTCTGTCAACATGGCATTCCTGGCGCTTGGGTAAGAGTCATGTGCAGTACCCCCTGAGATGGCTATCTCCCTTACGATAGCCCACATAAAAGACTGCTCTCCCAGCCATTAAGTTCCTCCTCATCTCTTCCTCCTTGCCCCTGACTTGCAAACCTTCAGACAAAAGATTTCACCAGCTTTGACCAGGGCTTGGCTGAACTTGTCCATCAGTGCTTCTCAGCAAACTTTAAGACAAAGGTGAAAAAGAATAGTCTCTTACAATGACCACTGTAAGACAGAGAAGATGGTTGGAAAGCCATTCTAAGAAGCCTTAAAGATGGCATGTGACATCTGCAAACAGCTTGGATGCAGCTTAAATTAATCCTGCTCAGACAGGCACTGTGTAAACAGAGTCACATCTCAGAAATATTTCACACTTAGGGACATTCCTACTGGGGAGCATACATGATTTAGTTTGGACTATTTAAATCTATTAAATAACTTCAATCCACTAGGCACTTGCTAACCCGGAAGTCTTGCAAGATCATTCTAAGTATATGTTTTCTAGGCCTGGACTCATCTCCATCTGAATTCAGCTCTAATTACCACTTCAATAGCACACAGGTATCTATTTAATAGCTGCCAAATGTTTGGAAATTCTTTTTATATGTGGTAAACCTCAAATTGAAATGTTCAGTTCATAGCAATCAGGAAATATCTTTAAAATCTTTTACTAGCTCTTCTGAATTCCAGTGGAAGACTGACTTGTTTTACCTGATCTACAAAAGTTTTGATGACTCATGAGCAAACTGTGACAAGTTTGTCTGTTTGGACTGTAGAGACAGATTTTCAACAGTATCCCCCAAATAGAGAAAGGTGTAACAAAATAAAGTTATTAATTATATGTTCTCAACTTAGATTTCCAAAGAAATAATTTTAATTTGATGATCACAGTAAATAGCAATGGAATGGTAAGTATACTAGAGTTAACAAACCTACTGAGTCTGAAGTTCTGAACAAAAAAGTGATACACCGCTGTACATCACTTTTCCAATAAATAAAGTACTGAGTATCCAGCTAACTATTACTTTTATTCTATTTTGTCAAAAACAGTGCAAATCTTCCACCAAAACACCGCTAATATGGAAGAGCTGACACACAGGATGTAAACCTTTACGTAGTGATATTTGCATTGAAAAAGAGCTTAGTGAAATAGAGATGAAAGTCATAGATGGCTATACACACACAAACTTTTTGGTGAATTAGGTCTAGTGAACCAATTGTTAGGTCTAGTTGGAACCAATTATTAAAATTCATATAACAACTAATCTTCTAGCAGAAGCTAGTGGAAAGAAAGAGAAAAAAAAGGATGCTAATTCACATGTCTGGGCCTATATATCCTAAATATCCATAATCAGGGTCTTCTGCAGTTGATTCTCTGCTCACTGGCTATAAAGGAAATCTATGAGGGCTTCTCAAAAGTAATGTCTGCTATTTTATTATGTTGGCCCACAACATCATAGGTGGATGTTGATAGTGTGGAAGTGAATTCCTCCATGAGGGAAAAACTGCACCCACTGATGTTCATCAACACTTACTGAACGTTTACAGAAACAAAACATTGGATATGAACACAGTGAGATGATGTGTGGTGTTTCATCAGTAGCAACAGTGATGTGAAAGACAAGCCATATTCCAGATGGCCATGAAGATTTTTATGAGCATTTAATGCAGGCCTTTGTTCATCGCTGGTGAAAGAACCCAGCTAATGGTGATGAAAATGTACAAAATAGTATCCTGTAGCTAAGGATTTCCTCTATCAATCAGTGTTATCATACTCTTTGCATCTGTGATACTTTCCATGGAAATAAATAGGAGGCATTACTTTTGGAACTACCTATATAGATAACCAACTATAAGCCAAATTTCTAACTTTCAAATGACTAAATTTAGGTTAGATGAAGTCCATCCCTAACTGTGTATTTTCTTCTTTTATGAAGAAAGTAAGAATGGCTACAGTACTTTACACTTTAAGTCTCAACCAATGGCTACTATTGCTTGTCTAGAGAAGGATTTAAGGGAAATAATATGTCCCTATTGATCCCCATATGTTTGCATTCTTCAGTCATCGGACACTAAGCATGATTCTTGGTTTGCAGTTCGGTGCTCATATCACATTCAGATAGGAAATGCTGAGTGATTTAATGTGATTAATGTGATCTAATTTATAGCCATTAGACAAAACTAACAGTTAGAGGTGCCACTTTTCTGTATGGCTATTAAAAATTTAAGGCCATCTCTTATAAAAGAAAAATGCTACTTCACAGTGTTTACTGAAAACATGAGGACATTTTTACCACAAGAAAGCTAGACTGAGATTGTTATCTCCATGTAAAATCCTAACAGGCACAAGGTAGAGCTAGTTTTAACCTCAGAGCACTGAGACAAACCTGAATAAATACAAAGCTGACTTTCACTGACAATATCAAGGCATAGATACAGGTAGCTATTACATTTTTTGAGATATTCTCTTTTTGGTTTTATTTATAACAAAATACTTCTGTCCTTGATTTCTCCTTACCTCAGCGGTACAATATGGATGCTTTTCCAGTTCAGAGGTAAAGTTTTTTTTCTCTGAAAAAGGAATTAGTTTGCATTTTTCTGTTACAATCTTACAGAAAAATGACATCATTTCAAATGATCTGGTGCTATAGAGCTAGTGTGATAAATTTATACTAAAAATGACCATGCATTTCAGGCTAGTATCATTTCTTTAATAGGCTTCATTTCATGTTAACTTGTCCACATACACAGCACTACATTTTAAAGCTTACTTTTTCCCAGATAGAAGCTGTGATGTGGTTGCCAGATGTAAAGGTGCTTAGAAAGTTATATTGCCTCATTTCAGTGATTGAATAAAGGGGTCAGAGTTACCTGAGGAGATGTGTTTTACTTCTTTTTCTAAAGGTTACTTTTCCCAATTATAAGTGCTCTGTCCTTCATTTAGAGAGACAACAGTGGAATGAGATACTCTGCAGGATATTTATAACTGTCTATTTTCAGCCTGCTGCATTGTGGATACTTAGAAGTGTAACATATGGCACCAGTGAGAAAATAATTATTATTCTTTGATAAGTTAGTTAGGGGCAGTTATTCTAGATGAGTTGTAAGACAGATTAAAGAGCTGTGTCAAGTTATTGACACAACAATGCAACAGAAGCATATATTTTAGCACAGTTTCCAGCACACAATACCCTTTAATGTTTTTAAACTTACAGACATTCATTTGTCGTTGTTATTTGCAGAAATTGGGAAAGTAGTCGCTTTGGCTTATATTCAGATTAGATGTTGTTTATGCCTAATTTGCTACTGACAAAAGTTTAGGAGAAGGGTGAATGCTTCAGACTGCGCTCTATCTAGTTTTGACAGATTTCAGGTTCTGTTATTGACAATCAAGAGGACTGGTCACAGGAAATAAGTTAGATAGCTTACAATGGTTAAAATGCTCCCCAGCATGTTTTAATTAGATGCTTTAATTAGAAAAAGAACAATCTTACTTCAAGAACCAACCCTCTTTCTTTCCAGTTTAATTTAACAAATACTATCTAGAACATTTCAGATTCTGTTTTATTGGAACATTATCCCCACTGTGCTGTATTTATTCAGACAATTTGCATTTGAACACCAATTTTAGTACCCATTTTATCATTCTCCTTCAAAGCTTGTGTTGGGCTTAAAAGGAGAAAAAGAAAGAATTGCCAATTTTGTAGCTTCACAGGAAGGGCAAGAAAAAGGAAAGCTCCTTAAGCACCCTGGAAGAGACTACAACAGCTCCTCAGGTTATAGATTTAGTTTGTGACAGCATAGAGGCTGTAGTGTTGCTTTGGGACTTACTAGTGAGCTAGGGGTTGAAATTCATTCTATGATTTTTCGAGCATAATTGCCTGGTCATTAAGTAACTGTAATGAATTTTATCCTTGAGAAGGATCATTGACTTGGAGGACTTCACTTGAACTTAGATTTTCACTCTAAGAAACAGTAAACAAGAAAATGTTAATTTCAATGTCATTCCAAAATATTTTTCTCATATTTGTGGCTAGTTTGAAATGTGGCTATGTTGACATATGAGCTGGTGTTCAGCCTTTCCTTTTTCGTAAATATATGAAAGGCAAGAATGTAAACATTTCATTTTGGAGGAAAAAACCAACTATATGTCTGCAAGTTAGAGAAATGCAGAGGTAATTCAAAGTTTCAGGAGCAGTCATTGGACAGCAAGACCAAGTGCTGGATCCTGCAGTTTGGTCACAGCAACCACAGGCAACACTAAAGGCTTGGGGCAGAGTGGCTGGAAGTCTGCGTAGTGAAAACACATCTGGGGGTGCTGGTCAATGCTTGACTGAGTATGAGCCAGCAATGTGTCCAGTGTGCCCAGGTGGCCAAGAAGCTCAGTGACATCCTGGCTTGTATAAGAAGTAGTGTTGCCAGCAGGAGCAGGGAAGTGGTCATCCTTCTGTATTCAGCCCTAGTGAGTACCATGTTCAGTTTTGGGCCCCTCACTACAGCAAAGCCATTGAGGCCCTGGAGTGTGTTCATGGAAAGATAACAAAGTTAGTGAGGGGACTGGAGCACAAATGGCTGAGGGAACTCAAATTATTTAGTTTGGATAAGAGGAGGCACGGGGGAGAGCAAATCATTCTCTACAGCTACGTGAAGGGAGGTTGTGGTGAGGTGGGGGTTGACTCCTTCACCCATGTAACAAGCTATAGGACTAGAGGGAATGGCCACAGATTGTACCAGGGAGACTCAGGTTGGACGTTAGGAAAAACTCTGAAAGATTGGTCAGACACTGGAACAGGTTGCCTAGGGAGGTGATGGAGTCACTGATCCTGGAGGAGTTCAAGAAACGCTTAGATGTTGTACTGAGGGATGTGGTTTAGTGGGAAATACTGTTGATAGGTGGATGTTTAGGCTGGATGAATTGAAGGCCTTTTCCAACCCTGGTGATTCGATGATTCTATGATCTGAATGAGAGAAATCAGACTATTTTTTGTGTATCTATCATAACAGGCAATAGGCTCTAGTGCTATGCTAAGAATATCGGTCACTTCATACACAAATATAACAATAATTCGATGTTAGCAGAACTGAAATCTCAAGAGTCTAATCATCATTACTCCAGATATATTTGTTGCAAAAGAAGAAACAGTAATGATGGAGCTAGATATGTTGTACACACAGTTAATTTCTTCCGCTTTTACTTGTACTGTGCTCATCCTTCCTATGCTTCCATAGTTCTTAATGTGGTTTCACTCTGGTTTCAGCGGGAGGTGTCACAGGGATTTGTAAACATTTGGAGGTCTTTTGTGGGAGAAATATGATATTCTTATATGATATTGTTATTAGCATTTTCCTTGTCATCTCTTTAAGTTCTGCTTTATTTTTTTTTACATTTGCTAACACATTTTTAAGTATTTTTTTTCTTCACTATTCCAAAACCTTACATTTGCAAATTACATCTTAACTTGCTTAATATTATGCCTTTCATGCTCATTAGATATCTTTTTTTTTTTTTTGCCTTCTTTATTTATTTTATCTCTATATTATTTTATATGAATTATTTTACAGAAATATATACAAGAAAGTACATTTAATAACTGTTAAGTATTTAAGCATTTCCAGGAAATGTCACTGACTCAAAACTCTACAAATGTGCAAACCAATATCGTAGCTGTCACTTCATGATACGTTATATACTTAGTATGGAGAAAAAAAAAATATTAAAACGTTTTTTAGGAAGTTTTGTGGAAGTTGAACAAGTTGGTCTTGCCTTTTCAGAATGCAGGCACTGAAACATCTTAGCAATATTTGCCCAACCTTCCAAAAAGTGTCAGAACTCCTGAAATTCCCTTTTCCATAATATTGACAATAATATTGACAAAAATTGTGATAACAACAAAGTTTTCAACCCAAAACTGTATTTTTGGCAAGATCTATGACATAGAATGGAGAAAGATGTCTTAAAATAGAAGTTATTGAGCAGTTTTAACTCTAGAAATTGCTATATTCTTTGCCTGTAATAAGTGATATCACATTGTTCATTTTAACATTTCATTAAAATCTTATTCACGTGCTTTTTTAATAAGGAAGCATTAAAAAAGGAAAAAAAAAAAAAAAAAAAAAAACCCAAAAAACAACACCCACACAATACATTTAAAATAAAAAAAAAATATAATCTGCACTCTAGATGTGTTAGAGAAGAAAACTACATCTGCCACATAATATTTTAGATCTTGATCCACAGGAACACGTTATTCTTCCTCTTTAGGCTGTCCAGTTGCACTTAAGAAAATTCAGAAATTGGTATAAGTCTTTTAGACTTAAGGCTATGAAAAATAATTTCTGATTAAACAGTTTGTTGTTGTTTGTTTTACTTAATCTATATTAAGTAAAATGCATTTTGAAGACTTAAGGTAATTCAGTCTATTTGAAGTCTTCATTCTTTTACTTATGTTTGATTTGTATTCATAAAAGTATTCTTAACATAGCTGGAAAAATATGCTGACTAACAAGGATTCTTTTTTTACATTACTCAAAAAGAAAAAAAGCCTTGACTTAAAAATTTCTCAGTATGTACAGTATGCAGTTTCAGGTGCTCCAGAAAATATTCAGTCAGTGAGAAGGGAGGAAGTGGAACAAAAGATTAATCAGTTAGAAGTGACAGAGTTTCATTGCAAAGAATAAGATTTTCTCTTCAGAAGAGCAGCAGATCTGTATAGCATATTATTCATTCATGTATTCACAGATTGGTTTGCTTATATATTTGTATTGCATTGCTGTACTGAAACATAAGAGACTTGTGCTATTAAAAATGAAGTATCTAATACAACCTTCATACAGGTACAAGCTCTTGTTTATTTTTCTTCCAGTACATCACAGACTCACAAAATCACTGAATTGCAGGAATTGAAAGGGACCTCAAGAGATCATCAAGTCCAACCCCCCCACACTATAGCTGGCATCCTACAATAGATCACACAGGTAAGCTTCCAGATGGGTCTTGAGTAGCTCCATAGAAGGAGATTCCACAATTTCTTTGGGCAACCTGTTCCAGTGCTCAATCACCCCTACTGTTAAGAAGTTCTTCCGCTCTTCCTGTGTTTAAGTTTTAAGCAATTACTCCTTGTCCTATCACTACACATCACTGAGAAGAGCCTGGCTTCATCTTTTTGCATCCCACCGCACTCCAGATATTTATAAAGTTTTGTCAGATACCCTCTCAGTCTTCCTTTCCCCAGGCTCAACAGACCAAGGTTACTCAGCCTTTCCTTATACGGGAGGTACTCCAGGCCCTTGATCATCTTTGTTGCCCTTCTGGACTCCTTCTAGGAGATCCTTGTCTTTTTTAAATGGGGAGCCCAGAAATAGACACAGTAGACTAAATGTGGCCTCACCACGGCAGAGTAGAGGGGGAAGATGATCTCCCTCAACCTGCTGATCACATTTTTTTTAAATGCGACCTGGGATACCACTGATTGACACAAGTGCACACTGCTGGTTCATGGCCAATTTGTTGTCCACCAGGATCCCCAAGTCCTTCTCCTCTCCAGCAGGTCATACCCTAACCTGTACTGATGCATGGGGTTATTCTTCCACAGGCACAAGACTCTATACTTGCTCTTGTTAAACCTCATCAGGTTCCTTCCTGCCCAACTCTCCAATCTGTCCAGGTCTTGTGGAATGGTAGCACAGCCTTCATGGCTGGAGTTGGACTCTGTCCCTTCATCCAGGTTTTTGATGATGTTGAACAAGATCAGACCCAGCACTGACACCTGGGAAGCGCTGGTAATTACAGGGCTGCAGACTCTGAGTTGATGATGACAATCCCCTGAGCTCTGCCAGTCAGACAGTTCTCCAGCCTGGGCTCTGCAAGAGGCTCTCCTTGGGCAGAGCTTTGGAGTGCAACCTGGTTTATAGATCCCTTATGGAGGCCGTTAGAGGCTCGTAAAGGCAGCTGATCTTTCAGTGAGTAGAGGAGAAAGAGGTGACAACCTCAACTGTAGAATACTGGAAGTTGCACCTAGCCACTGTGTAATCATTTTAGTGCTAGTGGTGGCAATGGTGATGAGGAGACGGTTGGACTAGATGATCTTGTAGGTCGTTTCCAACCTTGTGATTCTATGACTCTATAATTGCTTTGGTCAGCAGCATCTGTCCATGAGGAGTTTGGGATGTGCAGTTGGCAGACTGAGAGTTGCTGCTGGGGAACCACTATAACAGCAATGTTGCTTTAGGAAGTGAGAGTGTTGTAACACAAAGAATGGAGCAGTAGCCCTTCTTTCTGACGCTGCCCTAGCAAAACACACATACA
Source organism: Centrocercus urophasianus (assembly GCF_019232065.1). Classification (NCBI taxonomy): domain Eukaryota; kingdom Metazoa; phylum Chordata; class Aves; order Galliformes; family Phasianidae; genus Centrocercus; species Centrocercus urophasianus. The sequence goes on along the minus strand of NW_024884364.1, from coordinate 65,708,319 downwards.
ACATTCAAAACAAAATTTCCTAGAACTGAAAGAGCAGGAGACAGTAGTCCTCTGGTTCTTCTGTACAATAGAACAGATTTTTACTTAGAAGCTTTGCAGTTTGAGTGGGTGACTTGCTGTGAGACCTCCAGAGTCCAAATGTTGGGATGGCTGGGATTCACTGATGTAACCCTGTCATAGGGATTTGTGTTGCCTCAAATTCACCTCTCAAGCTGCTCAGCTGTTGCACTTGTTTTCCTCCAGTGCCTTTTATTGTGATGATGTCCAAAAGCACTTAGGCAGAGCATTACATCCAGTCTGCATGTGGCTTTGGGCAGCCTGGTCTGGTGGTTGGTGACTCTGCCCGTGGCAGGGTGGTTGAAACTAGATGATAGTTGTGGTCCTTTTCTACCCAGGCCGTTCTATGATTCCACTATCTGTCCCACATTCTTGCTGTTTCATATTAAGGATGCTGTGGGAGATGGTGTCAAACTCCTTACTGAATTCACAGTACACAACATCCACTGCTCTTCTCCCATGTACCAGTGATGATATGGTAGCCAGTGATGACATCGTAGAAGGATACCGGTTTGGTCAAGCATGATTTCCCCCTAGTGAATACATGTTGTCTACTCTTGATAACTTTCTTCTCTTGCAATTGCTTGGAGGTGGCATAAAGAGCAAGTTGTCCCATTCTCTTTCTAGGGATGGAGGTGAAGCTGCCTGGCCTGTAGTATCCCAGATCCTCCTTCTTGCCCTTTTTGAAGACTGGAGTAACATTCTCTATCTTCCAGTCTCCCATTTGCTAAGACCTTTCAAAGATTAGACAGATAGCAGTTTAGCAGTAACCTCTTGCAGTTCTCTCAGCACATCTGCGTACATCCCATTGGGGCCTGTGGATTTGTGTGCATTGATTTTGGCTAGATATTCTTTGACCAGATCCACCTTGATCAATGAAAACTCTTCCTTTGCCCAGACTTTCTCTCTTACCTCCAGGGTCTGGAATTCCAGAGGGCCAGTCTTATAATTAAAGATTGAAACACAGAAGGCATTTAGGATCTCTGCCTTCTCAGCATCCCCTGTTACCAAGGCTCCCATCTCATTTGGTAGGGAACCCATATTTTCCCTAGTCTTCCTTTTACTGCTGACATACTTAAAACCTTTCTTCTTTTCCTTCTTTACAGAGTTTAATTCTAAGAGGGCCTTAGCCTTCCTACAATCCCTGAAAACATTCCTTACTCAGACCTCTTGCCACCTTTTCCCAATTTCTTACTCTGAGGAATTGGCCAGTCTTGAGCTTGGAAGAAATAATGTTTAAGCGCCAACCAGCTCTCAGGGGCCTCTTTACCTTCCAACACTCTAGCCCATGGAATACGTCCAAGTTGATCTTTGAAGAAGTCAAATTTATCTCTCCTGAAGTCCAGACTAGCAATTCTACTTTTGCTTTGCTTCTTCCACACAAGATCTTGAACTCCACCATCTTGTGATTGCTGCATCCCAAGCTTCTCCCAAACACTACATCCCTGACCAGCCCTTCCTTGTTAGGATAAACAAGGTCAAGTAGCACACCCCTCCTAGTTGTCTCATCCACTACCTGTGTCAGAAAGCTGTCATCAAAGCACTGCAGGAACTGCCTGGACCTTGTGTGCCTGGCCATGTTTCTTAACAAATATCAGAATGGTTGAAGTCCCTGATAAGAACCAGTGCTGGGGATTGCAATGCTTCTTCCAGTTGTTTCTAGAAGGCCTCATCCACTTCCTCCTCGTGATAAGGTGACCTGTAGTACAAAACCACAACAGTGTCACCTATGTTAGCCCTCCCCTTAATTCTTACCCATAAGTTCTATACTTGTTTGTCATTCCCCTCAAATGAAGCTCAATACATTCCTTGCTTTCTCAGATAAACAGCAACTCCACCACTTCTTCTTGCTAGCTGATCTTTCCTTAAGAGGACATAGCCATCCATAACAGCATTTTGGTCATGTGAGCTGTCCCACCATGTCTCTGTGGCTGCAATGAAATAATGGCCCTGTGATCACATACAGATATCTAGTTCTTCCTGTACACTTCCCATGCAATGTACATTGGCATATGGGCACTTTAGGGAAGCAGAGGGTGCAGGCACATCTTTTAGACATTTTTAGACCTAAAGAAGAATCTGTACTGGGGCTTTCTTAGAGGTGTATTTCTCATATCCACAAACAAGTAATGGTGTTGCCTAAATGAGTGACTGCATCTACCCTTTTTAAGAGAAGAAAAGAAATATTTTCTGTGTCATAAATTGGCTGTAAGACTAAGTGCATTTTGTAATACTTTTTATGGAGCAGTGCAATATTTTTTTATGGATAAAGCACAGTCAACAACAAAAGTTGAAGATGGCTATATAATTAAAGACATTCAACTGTACAAGTTGTCTGTCAACAAACACCTTGCAATGAGAAAGGCTCCATACTTGGCAACTGCTTTAAAAATACTGTTCAAACACGGATTTTCCTTAAACTACCAGTTGTCTGGCAATGGCTTCTTCACCTGTGTAATAAGATTAAGAGATCTACTTGAAAGCCAGAAAAGCTCTGCAAGTCAAGTGGATATTTTCATCTTTCACATTGCCAAATACCTAAAAGGGAGAAATATTTTCAGAAAGACGAGCAAGAAATATGGAACACTTGAGCTGGCACAAGGTTTTTAGACTGTAGGTAGCCCAAGTTCCTGATTTCTGCCAGCATCATTTAGTTAGTTTAAAAAAAAAAAATCTGTTTGCAATGATTGCATAAACTTTACAAACCAGTAAATAGTTAATATTTAATCTTAAATGTTCTTCCAGTTTCAAATCAAGAGAAACTATTTCAGTGTCTCTTGTGTTAGACAGGGTAGCTAATGAACTGATCTCTTGAGTGATTTCTGTCACAAGCCTGTAAGAGGAAACTTGCAAAACCACAGAACGTACTTTCCCAGAACTGGAAAATGAAATAGACCTTGGAAGATTATGGATACATCAGAGAGATCTGCATATACCTTTCAAGAAAAAAATAACAAAATAACCACACTATAGCATTATGTGACATTTATTTTCTTGGAATAGCATAATTCACTTTGTGCCTGTTTCAAAAATAAAATACTTTTTTAAAAAAGTGTATGTCAATTTTCTTTAAGGGATTTGCTTTTATTTTGCTAGCATGAGATTACTGAAATCAATGGGAATGCCTGAATATTTAAAAAAAATATAAATAATATAATAGGGAAAATATAATGTTATGGTTAAAAATTCTATATAGAATAGAAAATTATGGTAAGTCACAAATGTTTCTTAGTCTTATGCTAAGTACAGGCAAACACTGGGCTTTCTCTTTTAAGTCCTGCCAGTTCAGGCCAGTAGTGACCACAGTACGCTTTTCCTGTCCAGAATTTCTCCTGAGCAAAGCTTGCCAATCACACAAAATTACTAAGTGGTTTGGGGATCTGGACATATACAGATAGGGGAATAAACTTCCAAACTTATTTGATGTGTGTCATAAATCAGAAATGAACATTAGTCTTTCAGGGGAATAAAAAAATGGCCTACTGTAAAATAGTTTGATAACTTTGATGTTCATTGTTTATAGCATGAACTACTTTCTAAACATCTTTGAACTGAAGCTGGAAGATATGCTACAGAAAATTACCCTTGCCTTCCTGCCTATTTTTTTAACCAACAAGGGACATCAATCCCATCAAAGACTTAGATATGTGATCATTTGGCAATGTTCTGAATTTCTACCTTAAAATTGTTCTTTTCTTCTGTGCGCAGGAGGACATTCTTTGGTGGTTTTCTTTCAGGGGGGTGAATGGTTTTTACTTTTTTGCCAATTGATATCATGAGAGAGAGCAAAAGACTGTGTATGCATAAGCCACTAAGGGATCAGTGAACCCATTTAAGAGAGATGCCTACTGAGGTCAGTGAAATTGGAAATCTAATGAACAGTCTAATAGTTTTGTTGCAAGTTTTATCGTTCCTGTTGGTAATTAACTTTGTGACATTTATTATAAAAAGATTGAAAATTATTAGTAGCAATTACATTTAATGCAGCCATGCAATTGCGCTTATACTTATTCAACTTTTATTTTCATTGACTCCCTGCTACCAGCTTTTTAAGTTAATGCCTTGCTACGTATCAAACAACTTCAATGCTTATAAACTTTGGTTAATATGAGTAGAAAGTCTTTGTTTTCATAATAGTTTATTTGAATTCAGTTCTGCGGATTTTATCTGGATACATTTCTTGCCATATGAGAGATCACTTGAACAAAAGGAAGAAAAAGTAGTCCTCTATATTGCACTCGGTTCATAGTTTCTTGGTAATCTTGCTGAAGAGAGTTGTGTTTTTCAGAATGGATTACTAACACAGTGATAATCAAAGAGCTGATTTGTGTCAGCTGTCCTACATAGAGAAGACCCTCTAACTAGATATTTTAGATGTTGATAGCATTTATGATTGCTACATCGAGTTTTGTATCTACTTTGTTACGCAGATGTGCATAATTGTCAAAACTTAGATTTTGTGAAATGCTAAAATGAACAGACAGACATTGAAAATATGAAAAAGTTACAATTATGTCATTCACCACTGAGTTTACAAAAACAGCACAGATATCATTGCCACAGCAAATCCATAGAGTTAGTCTGTATATTCCTGTGCCTCGTCCTGGAGCCCTGAAGTCACAGGTGCCACTGTCAGGCTGAAACCTCTCAGATGTTCTCTGTCTGGAAGCTTCAAATCTATCGGAGAATTCAAATAGATGTCAAGAGTCTTTGCGTTTTCTCTACTCATATTCACGCTCTTCCTTGCCAGTGCTGTAATAGCCATGGATTTTATAGGAGCATAAGCAAAAGCCATTCCGTATCAGGGAAAAGCATGTGATACAGTCACAACAGCTCCTTGTAACACAGCAAGCAAAGGGCAAAGTGGCTTGAAAGCTCCATGCTGGAGAAAGATCTGGGGATGTTAGTTTACAGCCAGCTGAACATGAGCCAGCAGTAAGCCCAGATGTCCGAGAAGAATGTATCAGAAATAGTGGCTGCCCAGGGAAGTGGCAGATTCACCATCCTTGGAGGAAAGGGTAGATACAGCAATTAGGGACATGGTTTATGGGCATAGCGGTGATGAATTGGTGGTTGGATAGTTTTAGTGGTCTTTTTCCACCTTTATGATTCTATGATCATTAAATAGGGAGGATATCTGGATAATAGTTCCAAGGAGGTGTTCAGTGGAGAAAACTTATCGCCAGACTGGAACATTTTGAAATCTTCAAATTAAAATTTCTGAGCAATTATTTTATTTGCAGAAAAATCATATTTTGATATTTTACATCAATCTGTAGGGAGGAGTACTGCTACTTTTGATAATTAATTGGTGCTCTTATTGTTTCTTGGATGACTTTCAACATGTAACTCCTACAATGTAAAGGAAGGGAGACATTGTTTTTGTTATTACACTGATGGAATATTGAAACCTGATTTGAAGTGCATTAGCTGAAGTCAGAAAAGGTTGTGGCAGTGATCACTAGGGAAATTACAAAACCTTGAAAAAGTTTGAGGACTCTTTTGGTAGGACATCTATGTCTTAAGCATAAACACTGTGTCTCTCAGTTATGATAAAATTGTATTACATAACCTGAGTATTTCAGGAGTTAGTAAGTGACTGATTTTCTGTCCCCTTGGTAAGCAGTAATTCATGCAAACAGATTGACTCAAGTTTTACTGCGTTAGTGTAAAGGGAAAACAATGAAATATTGTTAGAGACTTTTTTACAAGTGAAAATGACAGCATATGAAGAAATATGTTATAAATCAGGACAGTATTAAAAAAATAAGGAAAGCTAAGCTCAGTCTTTTGAAGAAAGCAGTGTTAAAGAAGTTGATAGGAAAAAAAAGCACTCATTTCATGTACATAGAGAGAAAACAGGCATTAATAACCTGCACGTGCACAGATCAGCAAATTTATGAAGAAATATATGAACAGAGAACACTTGACTTCAAAGCCATTTGTAATTACTGAATGGTTTGTAGTTAATCATAAATGCACAGGAGGGGATAATGAGCTGGGAAAAATGAAGGCATATTGAAATGTTCTAGCAAAAACAAGGGAATTTTTGCCAGTTTGTGCACTTTTTATAGGCTAGAGGGACAGATTTTGTATAGTAGAGTTCCTATGAAATGCAAGTTATCACCTCATTCTTCAACAAACCTCATTCTGCAAAATACTATTGACGTCACTGCTAGCGAAATATGGCTAAAAAATATAATATATGCAGGGCTCTGATTTTACACATGAAGTGAAAACATCTTGGATGCTTTAATTTTACTGTGAAAAACCAGCATATGATATCATGCACATTATATATGGCATATATATCACATTATAACACTGTCAGAGTTTTATGATTTTTTTACTGTTATTCCACACAACATCATGTAGAGCACTGGGAGTTAAAAGCTGAGAACAATTAATTCTGTTATTGTTTACGTGGCAGCAAATCACAAAGAAAAATGCTTTATCTTTAATAGCATATGAGAAACTGAAAAGTTTGCTTCAGAGAAGTATTCATCTCATCTAATTTTAAACACTTACAACATGTAAGTCTGCATCTGAGCTAATGGCCTTAGGCACATAGGACCTTTACCTGGCCCACCATAGAAGAGATGAAAAGAAATCTGAATCTAAATGGAAAAGAGCATTTGCATGTGGAAGTAAAAGACTGTGTTGTGAACCCGGGAGAGGAATTCACCAATGCTTAATGGTATTAAGAATGATTTGGGGAACTAGACTTCAAAAATTCAGAAGCTTTTTTGTTTTGGTTTTTTGATATCTTGATGTCTACGAATAAATAATTATCTTTTTGTTGTATTCATTTAAAATTGTAGGTTTGCCAAAACAATTATTTTCTTGTTTTCCATAGTTAATATTCTGCAAAGCCTTCAATAACGAGGTTTCACAAATGATTTAAGAGTGCTTTGAAAATCTAATGTACTAATGTGAATTGTGGAGGCTGCCATGAAATATTTAAACATCAATGGATTGAGATGGAAAATACCTAATGGCTTTTCTTGTGGAATCAGGTATTGAATATTTTGGATTCATTTTAAATCTTAGGGGATCTTCCTAACAGTTTAATTGCTGAGGAAAAAAATACTGCAATTGACATCCAAACCAAATTTCTTTAACCGAGTCCTGAATTAAAAAGTACTTGTATTTTTATCACAGGTTATGAATTTCAATATATCCGAAACTCCCATAAAGCTATTAACTGAGAGAACTGGCTGAGGAAATCAACCTACTAAGCAATTCTGTGAAAATTAAAATCCATTTTCCACACACTATAGTGTACTGGTTCAGTATAGCACCTGTTCAGTATAGCACCTTTTTCTGTTGATATTTCCCATTTGTTAAAATAGGAGAAGTAGTAATCTTGTTTCTATCAGTTTAAGAGCCTTAATACCAGCTGAGCAAGAGTGCTGAGGATATGGGAGACACACTTAAGTCATATTATTTCAGTGTCAGTATTTTTTAAATATATACAAGGTAAAACCAAATAAAACCGAACCAACGAGCCTCATTTTTCCTAGTTTTTCTTCCTATTCCACGGTAAAAAGAAAGAAAAAAAAAAAAGTACTCTTTTGTTGTTGTTGTTATGAGACTTTAAAGGTAGACAAGTTAGTCATTATTTCTAGTAGTGTTCTTCATGTTCATCTAATCATGTTCATCATCATGTTCATCTAATACCACTAGAGCTTTTTAGTCTGTCTTTGAATACTGTTCCAATATATTGTGAAAAAGACATTATCCTTTATACTAGAAATAACCCACTTCTGCTGCAGAGCAGTATATTGCAAATTGACAAATTATCTGTTCCACACCAAACAAGTCTTCTGGATCAGACAGAAACAAGTGTTGAAAAATCAGTTATTAAAAAAAAAATCTTATAAAGAATCTAAAGGAGGTAAAATGTGGCATTTGTTGTCTACAGTAGCTAATATTTTAGAATAGATAGGATTTTATATATATATATTTATATATATTTTCTATATATGTGATTATTGTGACAGAAGGAGACAAAGTAATTGAAAAATGCTTGCAACTGCAAATCTTTCAGGTTTGTAAAAACAATAGTCATTTTCATAACTTTAATGGAAATAACAATAATGTTCATAAAGTATGCAAATATTAATGTTCCTTGCCATATTAACTATTCCAACATTAAGGTTGGAAAAGACCACCAAGGCCATCCAATTCATCCATTAACTCATCACCACCATGCTCAATAAATCATGTCCCTAAGTCTCCCTTAGAAACTTCTGGAAACAGTAATTCCACCTCCCTAGGCAGCCTATTCCAATTCTTCATCACTCTAAGAACTTTTTCCTGGTATCTAACCTGTTCAACTGTCCCCCAGTTCAACTCAAGGCCCTCTTATTCTAACCACTGTTGCATGTGAGAAGAAACCAATCTCCATCTCGTTACATGAAGAGTCCAAGTCCTCCTCATAAAACTGAATGTGTCTAAGTCCATGAGGCTGGATGATATCCATCCTAGGGTTCTGAAAGATGGCTGATGTGGTTGCTGAGCCGCTCTCCATCATATTTGAAAAATCGCGGCTGTCTGGTGAAGTCCCCGGTGACTGGAAAAAGGGAAATGTTGCTCCCATTTTTAAGAAAGGGAGAAAGGAAGACCTGGGCAACTAGAAGCTGGTGGGCCTCACCTCTGTGCCTGGGAAGTGCATGTAGCAGCTCCTTCTAGAAGCTATATTAAGGCACATACGCGATAGAGATGATTCGAGATAGCCAGCGTGGCTTCAGCATGGGCAGGTTGTGCCTGACCAATCTGGTGGCCTTCTATGATGGAGTGATGTGTTTGGTGGATGGTGGAAGGACGATGGATGTCATCTACCTGGACTTCTGCAAGGCCTTTGACGTGATCCCGCACCACATACTTCTCTCTAAATTGGAGAGGTGTGGATTTGAAGGATGGACTATTTGATGGATTAAGAATTGGCTGGCTGGACACTGCCAAAGGGTTGTGATCAATGGTTCTATGTCAGAGTGGAGGTCGGTCACAAGCAGTGTCCCTCAGGGGTTGGTTTTGGGACCAGTGCTCTTCAGCATCTTCATCGATGACAGATGATGGCATCAAATGCACTCTCAGCAAGTTTGCAGATGACACCAAGCTGAGTGGAACAGGAGATACATTGGAAGGAAGGGAACTCATCCAGAGGGACCTAGACAGACTGGAGAAATGGGTCCACGAGAACATAATGAAGTTCAACAAGGCCTAGTGCAGGGTGCTGCACTTGGGTCAGGGCAATCCCAGTGTTTATACAAACTGCGGGAAGATCTCCTTGAGAGCAGCCCTGCGGAGAAGGACTTGAGGGTCCTGGTGCATGCGAAGCTGGACATGAGCCAGCAGTGTGCACTTGTAGCCTGGAAGGCCAACTGTGTTCCAGGCTGCATTAAAAAAGGGGTGGCCAGCAGGGGGAGAGAGGTGATTTTGCCCCTCTACTTGGCTCTTGTGAGACCCTATCTGGAGTACTGAATCCAGGCCTGGAGCCCTCAGTACAGGAAGGACATGGAGCTCTTGGAGCTGGTCCAGAGGAGGGCCACTAAGATCATCAGAGGGCTGGAGCACATCTGCTACGAGGAAAGATTGAGGGAACTGGACTTGTTTAGCTTGGAGAAGAGAAGACTCCAGGGAGACCTCATTGTGGCCTTCCAGCACTTGAAGGGAGTATATAAACAGGACAGGGAACGGCTGTTTATGAGGGACCCAGACCCTTCAGCAGCTTCTTTGCCCTTCTTAGATATGCTTCAGGGCCTCAGTGTCTTTCTTCTAGTGAGAGGTTCAAAACTGAACACAGTATTTGAGGTATGGCTTCACCAGTGCTGTGTACAGTGGTCTCCTGCCTAGTCCTGCTAACTACGCTCTTTCTGATAACGAGCCAGAATGCTAGTGTTCTTGGCTACCTGAGCACATGTGTTGAATCATGTTCAGCTGAGCACTGACCAAGAATCCCAGATCATTTTCCACCATGCAGCTTTCCAGCCACTCTGCCCCAAGCCTATAGTGTTGCATGCTGTTGTTGTGACCAAAGTGCAGGATTTGACACTTGGTCTTGTGAAGATCATGCAGTTGATCTAGACTGTCCAGATACCAATGTAGAACTTTTCTACTCTCAGACATGGTTTCATCCGAAGATTTACTGGTGGTGCACTTAATCATCTTGACTGGATCATCAGTAAAGATATTAAACAGGGCCAGTACTATTACTGACCCCTGGAGAACACGATTTGTAACTGGTCACCAGCTGGATTTAACTCCACTCACCACTTCTCTGGGTCTATCCCTCCAGCTAATTCTCTACCCAGTGAAGACTGTACATGTTCAAGCTATAGACTGTATTCTTTTCCAGGAGAATGCTGTAGGACACAGTGTCAAAGGCTTTATTCATGTCTAGCTGGACTACATCCATAGCTTTTCCCTCATTTACTAGGGAGTTTCTGTAGGCATGATCCAAATTTTCAGAAGGTATCTCTGTATCCTGATGAAGAGATTTTTAAATGGCTCAGTGAAGGAAATTCAGATTGCCTGTGGTTCCACACTCTTACTCTCAGTTTTTAAAATTAATAAAAATTCAGAGAGGAACTCCTTCCCTTTTTAAATTTGCCTATATACACACTCCTGTGCAAGAGTTTAAAATGCTTTTGACTCTGAAGATAAATGGAAAATTATTTTTTCTAATTGTATCCAGGAGCTTTTATGTAGTGTATCATAAAATGTCACAAAATAATGAAGTTTAGAGAAGCCATTAAGGAAAAAATGTGTTTTTCAACTGAGTAAAGATGCCCGAGATTCAAACAACGTGCTGCATTTGTCAGATAATTAGCAATGATTGTCTTTTGAACTCTGAAAATAAATTTAGAAGGAACAGATATGCTGGGTTGTAAAAAGTGAGAGCATTCCGAGTTTTTTCTTCTTTTTAAGACTTTTGCTTAAAGATTTTTTTCAAAGAGTTTTCTAACCAAGTACTTGAATTATGTACACATGAATAGACTTTAAAGAAATCATACAGGTCTCTTCAACTATATGCTATGCAGATTTTAATTTTACAGATTTTTATTATTTTAGTTCCACTAAATGCTTTTAGTTAAGGTTGACCAAAATTTTCCCCTTTGAGACCAGCTTTTAAATTCCCTGTAATTGCCATATTTAAACTGTTCATGCTGTTGTGCCCCATGCCATATGTCTATGCTGGGATGAATCAGTTTGGAAAATTCCATAAAAATGGCTCAGTAGTTTTGAAGTATTGATAAAAATGTTTGGTTTTTTTTTCTTTTTTCTTTCTTTTCCCCAAATAATATATTATGTTGAAGCAGTTAACTTGAATATTTTTGTTTTTTCCTAATGAATCTGTTTATGTTGTATTCATGTCCTGTAGAAATGAGTCAAAATGAAACTTCTGATAAAATCTTTGTAAGTAAAAGCAAAACAAACAAAAATCAATCTCTCCTCCTAGCTATTCAATTTATTGGGGATCAAATTCTATGATCAAGTAAAAGTCTTTGATAGATGTTACTTTAGAATAAATATAGCTAATTGATTGAATAGTACTTAAAATGGCATTTCGACAGTAGAAATTTTTTTTTAAGATACAAATCTTTCCCAAGATCATTCACAGAATAAAACAGAGAATCAGGGGTAGAATCTACCTATGTTTACACTCTGCTTTTTGACAGCAACATCTTAAACGTACTATAAACTATCCTGATATCTTCTCTGAATAATTTTTTAAATTTTCCCCTTCACAAAAGTGCTCTTCCAAACCAATGTAAAAGAGAACTTTTAAGAGAAAATATTTGTGAGCATTTGCTATTCTTTCTTTATGGTAACTCACAGTATTGTACACTATCTGACTACCAAAAGAAAGAAAGAAATTTGTGATTCCCCTGAAATATTTGCTTTTGATTAAAAGACGGAAAAAATTCTAATGGCTTCACAGACTGTAATAAGCCCAAAATTCACAAACTTAAATTCTAGTTCTAATAACATGCTTAACTCTGTCATTCAAATACTTCCAGGTTAAGTCCACCCTCATCTGTTTAATACCCTTGTATCCTCAACACAGGAAAATTGACTGTGACATATCCAAGTGTTTTTGGTTTTGTTTTTTTTTTACTATGGAAGCCACTCTGTGTGTATGTTCCTGCTCATCCTACTGCCTGTTGTTGGTTTAACCTGACAGGCAGCTCAGCACAACACAGTCTCTCATTCTGTTTCTGTCACACTCTTCCTCACAGTGGGATGAATGAGAGAACTGGAAAAAAGGTGAAACTCATGGGTTGGAATAATGGCAGTTTTATAAAATGGGAAAGGAGAAAATGTTAATTATGGCCTGAGCAGCTGCTATTTCCCCTCTCCCCATCCCTTTCTGGCCAACTCCCCCAGTTCTATTGTTCCATGTAATGCCAGATGGCATGGGATATCTCTTTGGCTAGTTTGGGTCTGTTGTCCTGATTCTGTCCCTTCCCCCAGCTTCTTGTGCACCCTCAGCTCCTCACTGGCAGAGCAATACAAGAAGCGGAGAAATCCTCAGTGCTGTGCAAGCACTGCTATGCAACAACTAAATCATCGGTGTGCTGTCAATATTATTGTAATCCTAAATACAAAATGCAGCACCATACCAGATAGCAGGAAAAAAATTAACTCTATCGCTGCAGAAAGCAGGACACTGTCTTCTTCTCACTGTACAGATTTTGAGGAGGGCTAAATTATACCCTCTCACAAGGGAACTTGGTAATACTTCTCAATTTAGTAAGCTAGTATAATAAGCATAGCTTTGGAAAAGCAGGCAGACTCTTTAAGTAGGTAAGTACACAAATAAGTTATTTGCAGATAGATAAAGGACAGAAAATGAAATGGAAAATAAAAATATCTGTTCTCTTGCCACATTACATTTTATAATGTGATAGTCACTCTTTATTTTTGTGTTACAGGTATATAATTTCTTTTCCTGTACCAACACTTTAGGTGAAATCTCCTTGAGCATCCTTATTTATCACTGATTTAGAATTATAAAATGACAAAAGACTTCCACTAAACATATTATTTAAAAGAAAAAAAAAACAAGCAGTCAATCAGTGTGTTGAAATTATTGGCGATCTACAAAATTTCATAATATTCAATCATTATTTAGCACACAAATAAAGAAAATTAAGTTTCTCCTTTTTCACTATCTATCTCCCCTGGCTCAATTTAGCTGCTTCAGCAGCTCACTGAAAAAGATATATCTTATTATATCTCCTCAAGGGAGTTAGATTTGGGCTATTTCTGATTAAGGAGACTACTAAAAATGTCCTGCCAATATTCTTTTCCCTTTTAAACCTACAAGAATCCTACTTGGTGACATCTGACATGTATCATGCTTGAGGTGCAGCTGTAAGATCACTATGCCTGAGAAGACAGTGATGGTTTTCCAGATCAGTTCAGAAAGAACATGCCTTGTTATTGCGATGTTGATCATCCAGGACAAGTTACTAAATCTGTTTTTGTTGCTGTTTGACTTTAAGCCCAGGTAAGTTGCATACCTCCCTGGTATCACCAAACTTTTGCATTACTTTGTTCCTCTACTCTTCTCTCCAACTGCTGCTAGACTATTCTCCTCTTTAGACAAGAGACTTAGCACCTGCAATTAATTAGGAATGTTCTTTTTGCCTTATTGAAAGAGGTTCCAGCAGTGTTCCTAGCAGTTACACAATACACCAGAAAGTGAAATACTTAAGGATCAAACATTAATTTATATTTTGGTGAGACTAGTCTGATTTGATATAGACACCTAAATGACAGCTATCTACATATGAAGCAGATATACACCAAGTAGGAAAAAAGGAGATTTTTTAAGCAATTGTCTAAGTTAGAAGTTAGTCATGCCCTAAAGTGTGTTTGATTTTTTTCCGTTGATTATGAAGGGAGACTGCACCATGCAGATCAGATGGAGATGTGTAAATTTCTACAGGCAGATGCAACCACAGCCTTCTTACTGTCAGGGCAGCATGAGAAGCTGGAAAATCCTTGGCACTGCAACAAAAAAAATCAGTGTGCTATCAACACTGCTTCAACCTAAAAACGAAACACAGCACTCTAATAGTTATTTGGAAGAAAAGTAACTATCCCAGCTAAAAGCAGGACAGTGTAATACATATACAGATGTACAATACTTGTCTAAAACTGTGTAGGAAATATTTTGACCAATAAATCTTCATCAGAACTCTGAATTAATGAACACACAGTAATTCTGCCTGTATGGATATGCAGTACAGTTTAAATGTATAACTGCTGATTTGTAGTTGACATGCTAGGGGGAAGGGATGCTATCCAGAGGAACCTAGACAGGCTTGAGAGGTGGCCACCTGCCAATCTCATGAAATTTGACAAGGCCAAGTGCAAGGTTCTGCATCTGGGTTGGGGCAATCACAAGCACAGGTACAGGTTAGGTGAAGAATGTCTTGACAGCTGCCCTGAGGAGAAGGATTTGGGAGCGTAGGATGATGAGAGATTCAACATGAGCCAGCAGTGTGTGCTTGCAGCCCAGAAGGCCAAATGTATCTTGGGTTGCCTCAAGAGAAATGTGACCAGCAGGTTGAGGGAGGTGATTCTTCCTCTCTAGTCTGTTCTCATGAGACCCCACCTGGAGTACTGAGTCCAGTTCTGGAGTCCTCAATACAAGAAGGACATGGAGTTGTTGGAGCAGGTCCAGAAAAGGGCCATGAAGATGATTAGAGGGCTGGAGCAGCTCCCCTGTGTGGGTGAACTGAGAGAGCTGGGGCTTTTCAGCTTGAAGAAGAGAAGGCTGTGAGATCTTATAGCAGGCTTCCAGCACCTGAAGAGAACCTAACGAAAAGCTGGAGAGGGTCTTTTATAAGGGCATGTAGCAACAGGACGAGGGGAAAAGGTTTTTAAACTGAAAGAGTGTAGATTTAGACTAGATATTAGGAAGAAATTCTTTACTGTTAGGGTGGTGAGACATTGGAACAGGTTGCCTAGAGAGGCTGTGAATGCCTACTCACTGGATGCACTGAAGACCAGGCTGGGTGAGGCTTTGAGCAACCTGACCTAGAGGGAGGTGTCCCTGACTATAGCAGGGGGTTTGGAACTAGATGATCTCAGAGGTCCCTTCCAACCCAAAATATTCCATAAATAACTTCAAACTGAAATTCCATACATGTTTGTCATAAAGGAACACGTGGGACAAGATTTGTACTCTTTAAAGATTTAAAGAAAGGCAAATCCTATTTGGATACATTTTACAAGATGAAAATGGGTTTCATCTTCCGCTTACAGAACTAGATATTATAGTCAGTTCTAACATTGCTCCATGGGTAAACATTAAAATGATTGAAAATATATAAGAGCTATGTAAATGTGATTAATCTCCTATACTGCTTTGATATCTTGGAGAATAGCTGCAAATAGAGCTAACTTCAAAAAAATAACCTTGTTAGTAACTTGCCAGATTGAGTTATTTTTTATCAACCCAAAACTATTTTGAATGCTAATGTAAAATGTTGTAAGGGTTTATTTTAGTGTGTATCTGTATGTGCATCTAAACAGAATTCAATGTATATGACTCTGCAGTTACTTACTTGGAGTGGAGTTCCTCGAAGATAGGTAAGGTTCCAGCTGGACACAACTGTGAAAACTGGTTTTTTTTGTTTGCTTATTTTTCAGAATTTCACTATCTTTCGGTATCAGCTTCAAGCAAAGAACCAGTATACTGGTTTCCTTTTTTTTTTTCTTCCTTCTCCAAAGCAAGGATAAATACTGTGAAACTGCACACATTAGATGAATCAACATTTTTTTTCTTCACTGCTTTATATATTCTAGATTATTTTGTATATCATGTAAATGTTATAAGATGTTAAAAGCATCAATGAATTCCACATTGACTTGGAATTCTGAGGAATGAGGAAAGTGTATATGTGTACGAGAATTGACACTTTTTTTGTGAAATAAATGAAAGGGAAAAAAAACAAGCCTCCTAGTCAAATCAATATTGTAATTCTAATAGTATTACATAAAATTCCACAAATCTGATAGTATTGTCCTATAAAGTGCACATTATTAACTTTTTTTAAAGGTACTCATTCTTCCCTCATAAAATCAGAGGGATTATAAGTTATTTTATAGGATGGGTTCTAATTCTTGGTTAGAAAGAGGATTTTCAGATTTTGGAGTTCTTGTCTGGTTGATTATCTAGAAAATCTCAAGGCCCTGGTACAAGAAAAAAGCATTTTTCTGTTTCCTTGCTTCCCTTGAGCGTAGAAGATGTAGTACTAATGCTGATGTTGAGTCTGTCTTTTGATTTGTAGTGGATGCTGAAATGAATTTTATCTCATCTCTATGTTACAGGAACAACATAAAATGTTTATCTGCCTCAGAACTTGGGGCCTACAGTATTGCTTTCTTTTTCTTTCTGGCTTGCTGCACAGAATCTGTACTTGAAAAAATAAGTGCAAGTTTTGACATTATAGCATTCATTACTTAATATTAGGAACAAAGTTTTTCATGTACGTTCAGTTCCAGGACAGCAGTGACAAAAACAGTGACCCATGCAAGTTTCTCTCTGCACAGCAATATACTTACCATGAGAGTTTAAGTGAGTTAAAGTGCCTAGCAACACTGCAAAATGTAGCATGGGGCATCCAGGTTGTGTATCACAATTCAGCACAATGTACATTTGTCTTAAATATCTGACTCGTGTGTCCACTTAAAAGGAGCAAGAGTTCGACACTTATGGAATTTGGTCTCAGATTAGTTTCCAAGAGACAGCTTAGTAAAATTGTAGATCTAGTTGTAGATATATGACGCACATTTCTTTCCTGCAACATACTCTTGTGTAAGTCACTATTTATCTTCCATAAAGTAATGGATCATAGATCATGACCAGAACATTTATCTCTGCAAATTTAGGCTAAAAATTCATCATACAAGATGTCATTTTTCATTGCAATTTCAAGTATTTTTGGAAAAAGTGAATGTAGAAGTAAATATGGGTTTCCATCTCACCTCAAGTTGTATATGATGGGATTCTATTTGTAATGGGATGTATTTCTGAGTATTATTTACAAAGATTAAAAAGAATTTTTAGTCGTTTGGACAGTGTATGGTAAATGCAGCAAAAAGTTGATGCCTATTTTTCTGTAGGAAACTAGTTAATTAAACTTCTTCAGTCTTTTCATGATTATTCTAATGTTCCTATCGCGAAAGCCATGATCTGAAGCTGTGGATGGTAGTACTGTAAACTCTTGTGCAATGAAACAAGAGGTTTCTTCTAGTTCGTGTATCAGGATGACAAAAATCAAGTCTGTCGAGACAGAACTTGCAGAGTAGAAGAAAATCTCTAAATAGCTCTATGACAGCAAAGAGCTGAAGGGCAACTAAGGCACCTGGCCACGCATATTATATACTGCACTATATATATGACATATAAAAAATAATTTAGTTTCAGTGGTTGCCAAAGCAAAAAGGTAGTAGAATGAAGGTGTGTACACTAAAATGTGATGGAGAACAGGAATGAGTCTAGTATCTCAGTGAAAATGTATTTAAAAAAAATACTCAACCCCCCAAAAAACAACCCCTTAACTTTACCAAAAAGTATCTTCTTATCAGTGAGATTTGCAAGTGATAATTTCTGCCTTGATCTAGTTGCTGCTAACTATTCATCTTGTCTCTATTACGGCATCTGAATCTCTCCCTAACTCGAGTAGTGGAGAGAATATGGAGAGAATATTATTTGTTACACAGCAGGTGGCACTCTTTCCTTCATGTTTGTACTGAATTATTTGCTTCAGGCACAGAAGGCACAAAATAATTGATTTCATGATCTCTATAGAAAAGTGGTGATATGCAGGTTGCCCTGTAAGTAATGCCTCCTATTTATTTCCATGGAAACTACAATGGATAGAAAGAGCACAATAACATTTTTTCATAGAGTATATTCTCAGCTAGTTATTTTTCAACATAGTCACTACCATTAGGTGTGCATTTTCACCAACAATGAACAAGAACCTCAATACCATGCTTATAAAAATCTGCACCAGCAAATGTGACTCACTGTTGTTGCCACTTCTGAAACACACCATCCATTGCCTTAGTGTGCTCATTTCCACTGTTTGGTCTCTATAAATATCCAGCGAGCTCCAGTGCATGTTAATGAGTGCAATTTTCCCACATGAATGAATTCAGTTGTACCCCTTTCCTTAATACACACTACACTATTTTGTCAGACTTTCCTTCTGTTGCCATCTGTTGAATGGCAATGAAATGTAATGGAATATTGGTGGGAAAGTTCAGCCTCTCCAGCCATACCCCCAACACTCATCTCTGAGACCGTGGGCCAGAATAATAAAATAAGAGGCATTACTTTTGGAACAGACTATGTGGTAAGGAATATTAGACAAAGAACAGCTGTGGGTCTCTGAGCCTTCCAGTGCATGACCATGACCATGATGATGCCAATGCTGTCCTCAGATACAAATCTAAGTACTAAAATAATGAGAGCATGATTGTAAGTGGACAGGAGATACAGATTAATTTTTGAGAAAAACTCATGAGCTTGTTTTGCTATGTCTTGAAGAAGATAAAAATGATATTAAAACAAATATCAGAGGCCCTGTCTTGGATGGGGCCAAACAAGTATCTTGTGAGATGCAAGTAAAAAAAAGAAGTATCTAAAAGGCATCTTAATAGAAAAAGAATCTTTGCATTTAGGATTTGGGCATCTACCCTCTCATCATTTGCTATACAAAGCTCGAATGTATGACAGACAGAAGGCAAAGCTTTCCTCTTTGCATAACTGCTGTCTTAACTTGCTATCTGTGGTTGGATGAAAAAAATTCCTAAGGCCAGAAATGTTTGCACTGCATGTTCAAAAAGATTAATGCATATCTATCCTACATACTCAAATGCAGAAGCCTTGATCCTGTAACACACCCTATGAAATTGGTTGTATAATTGATACAAACATTCTATCTTGCCATGGCAAATTCTGCTTATTTCAAGGATAACAGTAATTCCTATCATACCATGACAAGGTAAGTAGCACCCACAGTAAGTAGGATAAATGTCCTTTCAGGCTGAGGAGTTTCTGTTCTGTTTGATAAGTACAGGGGTTTAGTTACTTAATTACATGTAGAGCAGAGAGAGCCTTTAATTTTTGTTGTCTTGAAGCTATGTGTATAGCTGTGGGATATTAAATGTGTGCTGGTTACTTAAGAAGAGATATGATACAAATGCGAGTTATCTGGTATCATTATCAGACTAATTGTATTTTCAGAATTTAATTTAAAATTTTCGGGTTTTTTATTTCCCATCTTTATATGACATGAGGAGTATAGAGTATTTTATATCAAATTATTTAAATATATTAAAATGTAAGAATATATATGACTAAAATTGAATAATAGATTAAAAAACTAGGCCAAGAACTGTATTACCTTTATTTAATAGTAATTCCTTCCTACTGCTTGGTAAATATACTGCTTTAGAAAAGAGAGAGAGAATTAATTAAATTGATAGTTATGAGCTTGTTCTGTGGTAATGGTGAGGTTTTTTTTTAATGAGAAAAATAGCAAGTGTGCTCTGAAGCTAGAGGTTCTTCTCACATCAGACTTTTTTTTTTTTGGTTGTCAAAAGAACTTGGCTATTTTTCTTGCTTTGCAAAGGCCTAGTTTATTAAAATCACAACGTCTAAGTTTCCAGTGTTATCAAAATCTGTACTTCTTTGGCAGAAGTATTTTACAGAGAATGAAAATAATCTGAAAACATACTAAAAGAAAAATTAGAAAAATGATGCTACAAGTCGCAGGGTCAACTTTCTGATAAGTCACTGGCTTCATTTTCTTCAGATTTTATTTGCAATTAATGTTGCTTGGTTTAACTTTGCTTTCAGGTCTTGTTGCATACAGAGTTGGTACTCAATGAAACAATCAGGGGAACTTTGCTTTTGTGTACAATGCACTGTGAGTTCTACTGCTAAAATACATACAGAGGGAGAGTTCAGTCCAAACTGTTCCTGTCTGGTGCAGAATGCAATGGCTAAGAGCTACTAGCCCTTATGAATCTAAATGACTTCATGTCAGTAGACTTTTAGCTCCCAAAATCCGAGTCAGAAATTTCTGGTTGGTTTTGCTCACAGACATGGTGAGACTCCAGGGTTTGAATTACTGAGGACTAATCCTTGCTTTTTCTGCTAGTGAGAAAGCTGTTGGAACTGATGGCCTTCACGTGGTTACAGTATAATGACTGAAGTGGAGTGGATACTGTGCCTGTCCTTTGAGAGGGGATGAATTTCACTTCTGGTGAGACAAGGGAAGTATTTTCCTCAATGATAGAATGACATTAGAAATAAATCTTTTGTTTTAGGCCTTTATACATACATATATATTTATAATGATAATATTTTAGGTTACTTTGTAGCTTGTTAAGAAATCTCAGTTTAGAAAAGTACTTGATGAAAAAAAAGCCATGTAGGATTTTTCCCCTGTCCCAGTGAATGTAGCAGTCATAAGAGATGACACAGCTTTCTGTGTTTGCTCCCCAAGAGGACTAGAACCTGCAGATTACTGTGATAAGGGTTTAAATTTGATCAGGTGTTCTTCTCATTTTACTCAGCGCATTTAAGTAACTCTCCTAAGGCTGTGATAATGAAAATGAGAGAGCCTCAGTGACTGGGTGATTACGACTGTTAAATGAGGCAGCGTGTACCACCTTCACCAATCTATATTGAAGTCTTCTATGTAAAATAGAGTACTTTTGAAAGCTGAGTGGCTTTCAAAAGGTGAGAACAAAGTCCTTCTCATTAAATGCACTAACCAGTGTGCTGCTGGGCAACGGTAGAGAAATTTATTCCATACCTTTGCTGTTTTCTAAAATGGTGTCTTTGCCTACGTCTCTTTGTTCTGGGAAAGGGATTAGGAAGATGGCCCTGAAAGTTGATTTTTGACAATTTAGCTCCTTCCTAGTTGACTGAAGGAGCTGGATAACTTAATTAGAGTGGACATCTAAACTTCAGCTGGCAAAGTTAGGAGATGGCTCTCACACTAAGTGACAACAATCTAGATAAAATATTGGTTTTAGCTTAAAAGTAAGATGGCATAATTCAATATTTCTGAATTGAACTTCCTGAGGTTAAAAATGACAGGAATGAGAAGAAGGTGAAAGTTCCTCAAAAGAAGGGGAAATCTGCACTGTGTAATGGAAGATAGCGAGAAGAAATGGGTGAGCAAGTAGACAAAACGTATGGAATGAAATGAACCAGTTTGTATGCAGTCTGACTGGGGAAAAAGAAATTAAAATGAAATAATATTGAAAGAGATAAAATGTTTGTGCATTTCATGTAGATTATTGTATTTTTTCAAAATGGCAGAGACTGCAATGAGCAGTAATTTCAATCAGAGCTTCAAATGCAGTAATGAGTTGCTAAATAGCAGTACTAAATAGGGTAAACAGCAGAGAAGCTAACTACTGCAAAACTAGAAAGTTTCATTCAAGCTAAAGATGCTATCTGTGGTGACATACCAGCTAAAGAGCTGTCCCCCAAAGTTTATCAGCTCCATATTAAAATATAAATTGGAAAGCATGTTCAGCAATGACTTCAGCTGCTTTCTATCAGACAATGTTTAAAGCTGCTTGCTGTGCTATATTTAAGGACTACTTCATCCAGAAGTGTTCAAGAAGGAAGCCAGAGTGGGGAGGGGAGACAAGTAAGAAAAAGGTAGAATGTATCTACTATAGAGAAAAAAGGGAAGACAAACTCCTCCTTACTATGAGCAGTATGAGTTGTACAGAGTGGTGCAGTACACAGTATTTATATTAACAAAAGTCAATTAATCTTCAGACAAATAGTAAGAGCAACAGGTGCTAGTGTTAGCATCAGGTTTGCCTAAACCACTTAATGGTCATGTTATAGCACTCTGAATAAGATGCAAGCTTGAGAGCAGAGAATGGCAGATGTCAGGCTTCCTTGTCACAAGTGCAAATGTGAATCTGGAAAGCAGAATGAATTGGATGCCATCTGAATCACATTTTGGCCAATGGTAAAGGATATTGGAAGTCACATTACTGGATGTGGATACAAAAATGACAAAACCGGTTACTTCTTCCATTATTTCTTATGGGAAAAGGGACTATGTTTCTCAATACGTCTTGCTGGGGTTAATCCCAATGGGCTGATGAGCTTCACACAACTGCTCACTCACTCTCCAAATGGTGGGATCAGGAAGAGAATTGGAAAGATAATAGGAAAAACTTGTAGGTTGAGATAGAGACATTTTAATAGAAAGAGTAAAACTGGGTAAAACAGCCAAGCAAAATGAAAATTCATTCACTATTCCCTATAGAAGGTGAGGTATACAGCCACTCCCAGGAAAGCAGGGTTCACCAGGTGTAATGGTTTATTGGGAAGAGGTTGTTTGCTCTCCTCAGGAGTTAAGGTTTTGTAGAAGGATCTAGATAGATTAGAGAATTAGACCATCAGCAGTGGCATGAATTTTAATGAGAGCATTGCTTGGGGTGAGACAATTTCAGACAGAAGTACAAACGGAAATAAGTGGCTTAAAGAGCAACCCTGCAGAGGGGGATCTGGATGTGCTTGATGGCAGTAGCTTCAGTATAAGCTAGAAGCATCCACTTGCAACCAAGACAACAAACTACATTTTTGAGTGAATTAAAGACAGAATTATCCAGCTGATTGAAAGAAGTGATTATCACTTCTGTGTCATTCTGGGCTCTACAATTTAAAAAGGATGTTAAGATATTTGAGTGCATCCAAAGGAGGGCAACAAAACCTGCTAAAGGTGTGGAAGGCATGTCCTATGAGAATTGCCTAAGGACTCTGCCTTTGTTAAACTTGGAGAAAAGGAGACTGAGGGGTGACCTCATTCCTTTGTCCAGCTTCTTGAGGGGGAAAAGTGGAGAGCGATGTGCTGTTCTTTTCACAGAATCACAGAATCACAGAACTGTAGGGGTTGGAAGGGACCTCCAGAGATCATCGTGTCCAACCCCCAAGGTTTCTCCTCAGTGTCTAGTGATAGGGCTCATGGGAAATGCTCAAAGCTGAATAAGAGGAGGTTCAGATTTGACATTAGAAAAAAAATTAATTCCTGAGAGAATAGTTAGACACTGGAACAGTCTTCCTAGGTAGGTGGTTGATCCCACATGGTTGCTCTTGTTTAAGAGCCATTTAAATGATGCTGTTAATGATATCTTTTAACATTGGGTCAGCCTCAAAGCAGTCTGTTATATTTGATAATGTCTGTAGGTTGCTGCTGAGACCTATCTTATCCTATTCTGTTTTGCCCTATTATTTTATTTCTTTCCGTATCAGAACCATGATAGAAAAATCAGGCACTTACTCAACTAATAATGAAAAGTAGCACATCAATTTGAATTAGAAATTTCTTCTTTTTTAGTGAAAAAAACACTTGTTCTCATCCCATACCAACTAACAAAGCAGAAAGTTTTTAAAAATATTATTTCAAGTAAAGATTTAAAA
Organism: Centrocercus urophasianus; assembly: GCF_019232065.1. NCBI lineage: Eukaryota > Metazoa > Chordata > Aves > Galliformes > Phasianidae > Centrocercus > Centrocercus urophasianus. The sequence goes on along the minus strand of NW_024884364.1, from coordinate 65,684,765 downwards.
AACATAATCAATTTCATATTTTATATTTTTTACATGTGCTTACAAAAATTGTTCTTAATCAAACCTGTTCATGTTTTCAAAGTGAGAAGATATGCACAGATAATATAAGCATTCAATAGTATGGATAATATTATGAATAACATGAACAATCTTAAATAAGATATCTCTGGAATTAAATAAGGAGAAACAATGTTACAAATGTGTGGCATTATGAGAGCAGTCATCCTTATAGAGTGAAAGTACAGTTGGCTAACTGCAAGATCCATTCATGTTATAAATGGTCATGGAAGGAGTGTCTCTTGATGTGTCATCAAGTGTCATCATAACGTCATCTTAATGGTGAAAGATACCGAAGAAGATATTGACTAAGTCTTGTGCATCCAAATAATTTAAAGTCTTTTGGAGCTTGTAAAAAATACTGGAGGCAAGTAGTTGAGAGAAGAGTGTTTGTGTCATTTAGAATGTACTCTTTTTTTCGCTTTTTCTTTAGTATTGGCTATATCATCTGAAGGCACCTTTCTTCCCTACCTGCTTGCACATTCATTTTTATTGTTTAGAACAGTCCAATAGCATGTGAAAATGCTTCACAATAAATGTGTTCAAGGAAAAACTATAGGTCACGTAAAATTGGGTGCTCTGAGTTTTTGAAGGTAAGCTAGCTAACTAATTCTGGGGATAGTAAAGGGTGTTCCTGATGATGAATGAAAAAGTGTGCAGCTTTATTCCAGTACTTATTCAAATTGATCTAATAGGAAACAGATGACTTACCTATTGATGGAAATTGAGTATTAAAGGACATTTTTGTCCTTAGGATATTCCCGTTAATGTGTAAAATAAAGCACTTTTGTTATCTTAGACAGCTGTCAGCTGCCTAAGATGCTAGGTATGCTTGATCAAGTCTCCCTGTATTTGCAGCTTTAAAGTAACATGACACATGGTCTGGCACACAAGTCCTATGAGGAGCGGCTTAAGGAGCCGGGACTGTTTAGTCTGGAGAAGAGGTGGCTCAGAGGAGACCTCACTGCACTCCGCAGCTTCCTGAAGTAGGGTTGTGATGAGGAGGGGTTTGGCCTCTTCTCCCAGGCAACGAACAGGACCCGAGGAAATGGTTGCAAGTTGTACCAAAGGAGGTTTAGGTTAGACATGAGGAAAAACTTTTTCTCTCAGAGAGTGGTCAGGCACAGGAATGGCTGCCCAGGTTGGTCATGGAGTCACCGTCCCTGGCAGTGTTCAGGAGGCGTCTGGATGAGGAGTTATGAGATGTGGTTTAGTGCTTGTGGTAGAATCATAAAATCATAGAATCATAGAATCACAAGGTGGGCCCAGGTGAATGTAGTGAGGTCCAAAACAGCAAAGTGCAAGGTTTTGCACTTGGGCCAAAGGAATCCCAGGCATCCATACAGACTGGAAAGAGTGGTCCTTGAGAGCAGCCCTGAAGAGAAGAACCTGGGAGTTCTGATGAATGAAAAACTTAACATGAACCAGTAGTGTGCTCTTGCAGCTCAGAAAGCAAATGGTATCCTGGGCTCCATCAGACAAGGAGTGGCCAGCAGGAACAGGGAAGTGATAGCCCCTCTCTACTCAGCCCTTGTGAGGCCCTATCTGGAGGATTGTGTCCAGGTCTGGAGCTCCCAATACAAAAAAGACAGGGAGCTGTTGGAGAGGGTCGAGAGGAGGGCCACAAAGAGGGCTGGGGCACCTTCCTTATGAAGACAGGCTGAGGGAGCTGGGCTTGTTCAGCCTGGAGAAAAGAAGGCTGTGGGGTGACCTCATTGCAGCCTTTCAGTACCTAAAGGGAGCCTACTAACAGGAGTGGAATCAACTGTTTGAAAGTGTAGATGATGGCAGGACAAGGGGAAATGGTTTTTTGTTGAGGGAGGGAAGATTTAGGTTGGATGTCAGGGGGAAGTTCTTTACAGAGAGAACAGTGAGGTGCTAGAACAGGCTGCCCAGAGAAGCTGTGAATGCCCCATCCCTGGAAGTCTTCAGGGTCAGATTGGATGGGGCCCTGGACAGCCTGGCTTGGTATTAAATTTGGAGGTTGGTGGTTCTGCCTGTGATGGGAAGGGAGTTGGAGATTCGTCATCCTTGAGTTCCCTTCCAACTCAGACCATTCTGTGGTTCTGTGATTTAGCCATATTAATTCAGAATATGGAACTTAAACACATCTGGAAGGCAAAGTACAAAGGCAGCTCCAAAAGTAATGCTTCCTGTTTTAATATATCCACAATGTCAGATGTGGACGATAATGTTGTGAACCTTCCCACCAATATTCTGTTACATTTTTTTGCCATATGACAGAAGCAAAAAGAGGAGCAGTCTGACAAAATGGTTTCTGACATGGAAGTGTATATGAAGCAAAGATATAGAAAAAATGCACCTATTGACATTCAGTGATGTTTGCTGCATATTTATGGAGAACAGAAGTGGATGTGAGTATAGTGAGGTGGTGCATGGTGCATTTCAGCAGTGGTGAAAGCAACGTGTCAACTCCACTCACGAAGGTTTATATGAGCGCAGTATGCATATTCATCACAGGCGGAAATTCATAGCTGACGGTCATGACAATGTTGAAAAAGACTGTTCTATACTTGTGAATTTGCTTTATCAAATAGTGTTATTGTATTCTTTGTCTTTGTTGTAGTTTCTGTGGGAAGAAATAGGAGGAATTGCTTTCAGAGTGATCTATGTAAACTTTATCCCTATAGATTATGTAACTAATAATACAGTAGACTGAGTGCAGTAAGTACTGTATAGCCCACAAAATTGTGAAAAAAAGTAAATCAGTAACTTCCAAGTTTAAACATGATGAAAAATTGTACCGTAGCTCTAAGAAAAGCAATCTGAATTTATTTGTCACTTTTTTTTTTTTTTTGTATTGCTTAAAATATATTACATGCATTATAAATTTATTTACTTAAAATTCTGATACAGTACTTTTTCTTTTTTTCTCGTTAGAGAATTATTTGATCAGAATTACAGTTGATAATACTCCGCTGCATTTCAAAAGCAGTGGCCTTCTTAAAAAAAGAAGGCCTTGATTGACCTTCTTAAAAAAATTCTGGGCTTTTTTATTTCTTCCCTCTTCTACCTCTTTCCTTCACGTTCTTAAAGGCTTTAACTTTCCATTTTGTAAACAGTTCCACTCATCAATCTAACTAATAACATGCTATGAAGGTAAACATGAATGTGAGTTTTTGGAAGACTTAAAGTAGTCTTCTGATGAAAAATGAAAAAAGAAAAACACTCTGTCATTCAAAGTCAGATGTTTTTGTAAATCTAAACAGACTCTTATCTTTCTTTTCTAACTTCATTTCAATCAAATGACTTTTTTTTTTTTTTTTTTTTTTTTTTTTTTTTACTGTGATGGTTCAAAGCTCTATGAAATATTTCTGGCTATTTGTTCCATTGCTTTGCATTTTTCCAAAAATTCTAACTCTATCCAGAACATTTTTATACCCCTAAGCCTCCCTGCCCCCCTACATTCATTTATTTTCTTCATTAGGTCATTTATATTTTATAAATTATTTTTTCAATCACATAAAAGAATGAGGAGTCTGAAGAAAAATTGTAAAAGTACCCTAAAGTACTATTGAAGGTTTATTTCCTTGATTATTCAGACTGGTATTTTCTATTTTAATTTCACTTTTCTACCTTATGAAGAAGATGGATAAAAATGCTTAAGAATTTATCTTGTCTGTCCTTGTACTTTAAATCCTTTGATTGTCTTAAAAGCTCTTGTTGCCCTCTTGCACTTAGTGCACATACTCAATTTTAGTCCTCTGGTTTCCATGGCTTCCAAACGTTATTCATTTTGTTTAATAAATATCATTACTGACACTCATCTTTTCAGCAGATAGAGCAATTTTATCCAAGTGAATCCCACAATAGTTTCTGCAATCTGACTTAATGTGATCCTGAAAATTAATTTCCCATGCAACTTCTACCATTAGGAGTGAAGTGGTTACATGCTGAACTGATTTTCCTCAGAGTTCTAAACCCCAGTGCTGGCCTCACTTTTGGTCAGCATAATTGTAGCCAGGCAGCAATAAAATATGCTTGAAGTGAAGAGCCTTTAAACATTACAAGATCAATTATATTGGTTGGTCTTTTCTAGGAGCCAGCGCTGACATAATCAGACTTTTGAGCTACCATTATTTGTTGCTGTAAAATTCTCCCTTCTCTGTCCAAAATTAATATAACCTCTTAGAAATTGCAAACGTTGTTCTAATAAAAGAAAGGATTGTTGCTGCCTTTTACTGATGTTGTAATGCAGCTATAGAAATGCCCATTGAAATGTACTTTCAGAAAAACTAAAGACAAAAACAAATGTCAGATAGGACTTTTTTTTTTTTAATCTAATATCACTGGATGGATTTATGCCTTTGATGATTAATTTTGTTCCCAAAGTATACAAAAAAATATGTTCTTGAACCTTGAACATTCTCACAAAATTAAAAATACTCAGTTAAATAAATCTGATTGATATGTATGTAAAAAGCTGTTAGAAAACTCAGTCCATTCATAGTATGACAGAAGAACAACTCATCATGATTTAATTAAGTGTCACAATTATATGATCTGGTAAAGTTCAAATGATAATAACATCAAGTATCATCAACATATTTATGAATTTTAAGAAATTTGGTTCTCCCAAAGAAAAAGCATTGGTAATGAAAGGGAGAGTGTATATGTTTGTGTGTTTGTGTTTACTGGGATATTTCTTAGTTCTGATAATTAGAAAGTACAGAAAGATACTGAAATTTATGTTCAGGGATTTATTTATTTTTACATAAAAAGAAAAATGTAAGAGAATAGAGCATTTTTTCCTTTCATTCTGTTGGTGTAATTTGCTATTTTCAGAAGGGTAGTACTTTGCAAGACTGATACTTCCACAGGAAATAGGGTAGTTTGATTGGACTCCTTTATGGCGTGTTTCTGGAAAAAAAAATACCCTAATGAAATGTTGTTCCAAGAAAATTAAAAAGAGAGAGACAAATGAATCGTATACAATAAATACTTGTTTTAGGAAAGTCAAGGAGGTCTCTAATAACTCAGTTTTACTGATCATACTAAACCTTGTGAGTTTACTTTGTAAAAGACCAAGCATTTAAAATGAAGAAATTTCAAATAATTACTCTGGTTGTAAGTATCCATGGTAATGAATAGCAATATAAGTGTACCTAAAGTAGTAAATAGTTTGCAAAAAAAAATAGGCTTTTAAATTACTCTTTCAGAATTCCTACCATTTTTGGAAAATATTGAGTTTCTTGTAGCAATAAATTCACTTTTGGTGTTGCTTGACACTTTCTGAATACCAATGTGATGCAAATGAAGAAATGACATTTGGTGATTGGCATTCTTCTTACAGCTGCCAGCCTGTCACATGATACAAACACACCGGATCCTAATGATTTGTATGCAGTGCTAAATCACTCTATCTATTGCCTTACAGTGCAGCAGATGTATTTGACCATAACATCAGATAGCATTCAGTAAGTAATTTCATGTTGAGCTGTTTACCCAAATGCTTGACTTTTTGGCTCTTGTTCACTAACAAGTTCCATAGAAATGAAAAGCGGAGCTGCTCCAGATTCACTTTACTCTCTGCTTTTAGTTTTAATTTTCACAATAGCAATGAACCATTTTTCCTGAAAGAAAACATTTTTTATTTTTTAAGAGGCATTGGTTTAATGCTTTATGCCATTACTTCAGCTATGGACAGGCAGACAAATGTAGGTCCAGCTCTTTTCACATTTTGCTGTCATTCATCCTAATAAAAGTCTCTATAGAGTGAAAAGGTACATCTTTGTTTTTCATATGAGTGCTGGAAATAAATAATGGTTTATATATTAAGGTTTCTGTTTCTACTCTGTCAGAAGACTTCTAGCGCATGCAAGAAAGGGAGTACAGTAAAGGGACAATAATGAAACTGTATTAGTTTAACAAGTAGACACCAAGACATTCTGCACTGAATGGTTAAGATGCTCTCCCTGTGAAAACTAAGGAGTAATTCAGTAGATTGCTTTTTCTCTGTTCATGTAGACTTACAATTACCTTCTAGTATGTGATCATTCACAGTTGAGTGTTATGCAAATGCTTACAGATAAAACGTTTTCATCATTATTTAGTCTCTGTTAGTATGGTGTGGAACAAATACTGAATCTCTAGAACACAGTAAGCAAATATTTTAATTAGAAATAAACAAATTGAAAAAAATTCAGTTCTTAAAATCTTTTGTGGTACTTCTGCTACTATACAAGAGGATCTGTTTTCAGTCATTTAATTATATTTCTACCCAATCTCATCCTTTCTCTTCCTATGTTAGTGTGTTTGCCTTACTGTATAACTATTAAGCCTCCTAGGTTGCCTTTGTGAGTTCTTCCTCAGGAAACAGAAATGCAGAGGAAAGTCCCACCAACTACATGTATACTGAGAAGAAAAAAATCCCTTAGCATTGTTAGAATTTTGCAGCATGCATCATATCTCTTCTTAGTATGACTCTAGGCAGAACAATCATATTGCAAACATAAAACAGCCTCAGATGATAGCCTCTGAAGTCCTTACAAAACAGCTAGCTGCCAGAAAACTAGAAGAGAAGAAATGCTACAACAATAATGAACAGTTCTACCTGTATCAACAAAACATTTCCAAAGATTTGCAAGATTCCAAAGAGTTTAACAGCCTGACAAAGTAGTAACTGTGCTTTCTATCCAGTGCCTTTGTTCAACTCTGAAGGGCCATGTTCAACTCTGAAGATTAATCCCATGGGACATATAAAGGACAGTTAAAGCTAAAGAAAGCTTATTCTATTTCACTATGTTAGAGGTCTTGCCAGAACAGGGAAAAATGCGCAGTGATGCCATATGAGATAGATAACATGACTTAGTTAATATATTTTAAATTCAAAGGGATCCTCTTTTAGACCACTGTAACCGTATTGATCACTATCATCACTTTTCCAGCTCAGTTAATCAATTAATTGTATATTTGCATATTTGTGTATGCAGAGTCACAGAATTACAGAACTGCAGGAGTGGGAAGGGAACCTGGGCGATCATCTTGATCAACTCCACTACTAAAGCAGGTTCCCTACAGTAGGTTGCACAGGAAAGCATTCAGGTAGGTTTTGAAGCCTCTCTGGACAACTTGTTACCTGTAACCCTCAAAATAAAGCAGTTCTTTCTCATGTTTGCTTGGAACTTCCTGTGTTCCAGTTTGTGACTGCTGCTTCTTGTCCTGTTGCTGGGCACCACCAGGAAGAGCCTGTCTCCATCCACTTGTCTCCCACCCATCAGATATTCATAAACATTGATAAGACCCCCTGTCAGTCTTCTCCATGCTGAACAATCCCAGGCCTCTCAGCCAGTCCTCGTATGGGATATGCTCCAGGACCCTATCATCCTTGTGGCCCCCTGCTGGACATTCTCCAGTGCTTCTTGAACTGAGGAGCCCAGGACTGGACACAATATCGCAGACGTGGCCACACCAGGGGAGAGCAGCAGAGGGAGAGGTTAGCCTCCCTTGACCTGCTGGCCACGATTTTTTTAAGTGCACCTCAGGACGCCATTAGTCTTCTTGATCACAGGGGCACATTAGTGGCTCAAAATTTAAGTTTTTGACAACAATGCTATGTTTGTCTGCACTAATTCCCTTAGTAGTGTTAATTTCATAAATTTTTTTTTGTTTGTTTTGTTTTAACAAACTACTCACTTTTGATTTATGGATATTCAGACACTATATTTTGATGGAAATAACTTGTCTACTGATTCAGTGCCAGTGGAAAAAAAAATTCCAAGGAACAGTGACCATAGGCTCTCCATCTCAGTTTCACTTCTGCAGTTCAACCATCTGTAATAAAAGGAAATGTCCTGAGAACAGAAGTGTCAGTGAAGCTATATAAATTCTAGGACAGTGGTTGTTTGTGAATAACCCCCAAATGGAAGTTGAAATAATCTGTCCACTGTAGGATTATCTTCCAACACTCAGACTTAAAAAAATATATATTCTTTTTTAAACCAGCAGCAAAAGTTGGTAGGTTTTAGTTTAAATAATGCCATATTTGCATTTCTTTTTTCTTTTTCCAAAACTGATGTTGAATTATGAACTCTCCATCAATGCGTGAATCTTGGAATAGCACTGACTTCAGCTGAATTTTGTTTCCTGAAATTGTCTATTTCAACATATTTTAATCTGACCTCCAGACTATGCAATAATTCCATTTATTTATACTATTAATTCTAGGAAAGAAAAATTAAAATTAGCAAAACTACCAACCCCGCTAGTACCTGTAAATAAATTTGAAACTTTGTGGCAAATTGATTTTTTTTGAAATAACACACTCTTTCTGACATATTTTAGAAAAATGCCTAATAATAGAATTTTGTTCGTAATCACTCTGAATTTCATAGAATCATAGAATCATAAAGTTTGGAAAAGACTTCTAAGGTCATCTGGTCTAACCACCAACCCATCTCCCCACTACTAAAAATGTCAGTCAGTGCCACATCTACACATTTCCTGAATACCTCCAGGGATGTGCCTCCATCACCTCCCTGGGTAGCCTGTGCCAATGCCTTGCCGCTCTTTCTGAGAAGAATATTTTCTCCCAATATCCAACCTTAAACTCCCACGGCACAGCTTAAGGCCATTACCTCTCATTTGTTGGAGTGGGGCACAAGGAATGTTTTTCAAGTATTCTGGGGTTTTTCTGATTAAGAACAGGCAGATTTAAGTTCCATTAAATAGTCATTTTTTTTTCATAAAATCTATATCTAATTTAGTACTCTTTAAACAGATTTAGCAGAAGAATAAGAATTAACAAATCGTGCTATGATTTCAAATTATGCAAATAGATATATAGAAACTGTTAAAAGACTGTGTTAAAAGGTGAAAATACTATGACAATGATACTTTGTGTATTCAATGATACTGAATATTTACTTTGCAGAGAGAGATTGTTCGTGTTTGATTTGTTTCCTGAAATATGTTCCAACTTAACCTGTATTCTAATATTAGTGTTAAATTGGTTCTTACGAGGCACAGAACATGTCTCCCAAGGCTGAATTCCATTTCCTGCTGTCCCACCAGCTGACCCTCTATTGTTCACTGAAATAGCATTTTCCAAAAGAAGGTGTACATGTGGGAGGGTGAGGTAGGGTGGATGAAGACACAGTTTTCTTCCCTTGTCATTATTTTATCTTCCTTTCTCAACTGACAGAAGATGGCAAACACCCAGTTGTGCAAGCTGGAAGAAGAAGATGTGCTGCAGATTCACACATTCCTGAAGAGAAATGAGTAAAGATGTGAGAGAAAACTAGCTTTTTTTTTTTTTTTTTTTTTTTTTTTTTTTAGTTTAGCTAAGCAGACAGTCAGTATAGATTTTAAGAAGTGATAATACAAATTATTATTTTTGGTAAAAATAATCTACCTTACTTGTTTGTTGAGATATGATTAGTATATGGGCCTGATCTCATCTCTTTCCTCCTTAATTCTCCCATGAAAATTTACTGTTAGTAAAATTTTTGTCTAGTATTTTTTTATTTTTCTATTTTTTTAACCCATTTGAAATTAAGTTTCTGTTTATAAACTTTTCAAAAATCTTTTATTACTTTTTGTCACTATCTCTTGCCTCTAATAAGGCAAAAATTACCTCATTACAGAGCCGGCAACAGATAGGAAAAATCAGATAATCTATACCTAAACTAGTGTAGGCACAGATGAAACTGAGCTTGGTGAGGGATGTGAATAAAACAAACAAACAAACAACAAAAGAACACCACTTTCTTCACAAACATTCAGAGACATGCAAAGGAAAGTGTACCCCTCTGATCAATGAGAATGATGAATAAGAAGGGAGAATTGGCTTCAACAGACATGGAGAAGGCTGAGGTACTCAGTAAGACCTGGTCTTCACTAACAGTCAGGATTCTCATGCCTCTGATGTCCCTGAACCTCTAAGCAGGAGTCAGGTGAGCAAAATTGCTCTCACTGTAGAAGAGTATTCCCAGATGATCTCATGAGACTGTTTGTGTATGAAGTTATAGGGCTGAATGAAATGCACACAAAGGTCCTAAACTATCTAACCAATCTGGTGACCTTCTATGCTGGAGTGATGGCATTAGTGGTAAAAGGGAGGGCAAGTGATGTCATCTGCCTGAATTTGTGCAAGGCCTTTGGCATTGACCCAGCCCACATTCTTATCTCTAAATCGGAAATAAATGGGTTTGAAGGGTAAACTATTGTCACGGAGTTGACCAGATCAATCTATGTCCGTGACAGGGGCGACAGGCCTCTGCCCTCCCCCCCCCCACCCCAGTCCCACAAAAATGGGAAGGAAAGAAGGGAGGAAAAGAACAGCGGCAACAATCTATGGAGGAAAACTTATTTTACTATAATATCGGAATACAAAATAACAATATATATACAATTTAATTGAAATTGAGATTAATAAATCAGACAAGATGAGAGAGAGAGAGAGAGTTCCCGGGACCGAGTCAAACCTGAAAAGGTTGGAACGGCCAGGAAAGCACCCTCCAGCACCCACTGCCAGGCAGCAAGAGAGCACCCCCCCCACCCGGAAGGGTCAGATCCCGTGACTGCTGTAATGTACAGGGATAGGTAGCTGGGATTGGGGCAGTGACACTTTAATGCCCCGTACACTACATGATGTTTTGATGTGGAATACTGAAATCCAAAAACAAAAAAAGCAAAAACAAAAACATAAAACCATGACAACTATTTAGTGGATAAAGAGTTGGTTGGATGGTCACACCTAGAGAAATGTGGTCAAATAGCATTATGCCCAGCTAGAGGCAGTTGATGAATGGTGTCCCCCAGGTGTCAGTCTTGGGACTGGTGCTCTTCCGCATCTTTATCAATGACATAGTGGGATCAAATGTACCCTCAGCAGATTTGCAGATGATATCAAGTCGGTGGTGCTGTTGACACAATAAAAGGAAGGTTTGCATCTAGAATGACCTTGACAAGCTTGAGAAGAGGGCCCTTGTCAACCTAATGAGGTTCAACAAGGCTAAGTGCAAGGTGTTGCACTTGGGTTGGGGCAATCTGAGACAGAGTATAGACTGGGAAAAGAACTCACTGAGAGCAGACCTGTGGTGAAGGACTTAAGGGTCCCACTGGATGACATGCTTGACATAAAACAGCAGTATGCACTTGGAACCTGGAAAGCCAACTGTCTCCTAAGCTGCATCAAAAGGGGAGTGGCCAGTAGAGTGAGGGAGGTGACTGTTCCCCTCTATTCTGCCCTAATGAAACCTCATCTGGAGAACTGTATCCATATCTGGGACCCTGAAAGCAAGAAGGACATGCAGTTGTTGGATTGGGTTCAGAGAAGGACCATGAAGATGTGCAGAGGTCTGGAGAAACCGCCTTATGAGGAAAGGCTTAGAGAGCTTGCCTTGTTTGTTTTGGAGAAGAGAAGGCTTTCGGGAGATATCATCATACTTTCAAGAGGGGGGATTGAATTTGGCTGACACCCCTGAAGGCTGTGCTGCCATTCAGCAAGACCTGGACAGGCTGGAGAGCTGGGCAGAAAAAAAACAGATGAGGTTTAACAAAAGCAAGTGTAGAGTCTTGCACCTGGTGAGGAACAATTGCATGCACCAGTACAGGTTGGGGGATGAGCTGCTGGAGGGGAGCTCTGCGGAGAGGGACCTGGGTGTCCCGGTGGATGACAGGTTGGCTATGAGCCAGCAGTGTGCCCTTGTGGCCAAGAGGGCCAATGGCATCCTGGAGTGCATTAAAAAGAGCGTGGCCAGCAGGTCGAGGGAGGTGATCCTCCCCCTCTACTCTGCCCTGGTAAGGCCTCATCTGGAGCACTGTGTCCAGTTCTGGGCTCCCCAGTACAAAAAGACAGGGATCTCTTGGAAAGAGTCCAGCGGAGGGCCACAAAGATGGTGAAGGGCCTGGAGCATTTCTCTTATGAAGAAAGGCTGAGTGAACTGGGTCTGTTCAGCCTTGAGAAAAAAAGACTGAGAGGGGACCTGATCCAGGTCTATAAATATCTGAGGTGTGGGGGGCAGAATGGTGAGGCCTGACTCTTTTCAGTGGTGAGTGGAGACAGGACAAGGGGAAACGGCCAGAAACTGCAGCATAGGAAGTTCCACACAAATGTGCACAAGAACTTCTTTACAGTGAGGTGACGGAGCACTGGAACAGGCTGCGCAAGGAGGTGGTAGAGTCTCCTTCTCTGGAGATGTTCAAGAGCTGCCTGGATGCCTACCTGTGCGACCTGGTGTAGGGAACCTGCTTTGGCAGGGGCGTTGGACTCGATGATCTCTGGAGGTCCCTTCCAACCCCTACAATTCTGTGATTCTGTGATTCTGTGATTAATTCTTACGTGATCTAATAGTGATAGGACAAGGGAGAATAAATTTAATCAAGTGGGTAGATTTATTTGCTCAGAGGGTGGTGAGGCATTATAATACATTTTCCAGAGAAGTTGTGGGTGCCTCATTCCTATAGCTGTTCAATATTGGTTTGAGTGGGGCTCTGTCAGTCTGATCTAATGGTTGGCAACCCTGTCCATGGCATGCATGCTGGACTTCTATGATCTTGAAGGTCTCTTCTAGTCTAAGCCATTTTATGTTTCTATGATTGATTTTTATATTCATGGGATAACTAAAATATATTAATATGTGCATGTGTGTGGAGGAAACAAGCAGATTTCTTCAGTTTAACTCTGTCTTAACTTGATTTAAAATGTCTTCATATATGACAGTGACTTAGTATAGTTGCTGTACATCACAATGCAGTGAACTGTATTGCCTGTGCTCCTTGGATTGCAAAATACATTCTATATCATCATTGTAGAGGGGACACAACTCAAAGCTAGGGTCGGACAGCAATTAAAGTAAACCGACCAACCTGATTTTCAGTTATATAGATACAGTACAAGTAATTGGTACAAAAACAGTCTCTAAAAGATGTGAAGCTCCTATATGATTTCTTTAATGAATTATTTGTAAAAACATTTTTTTTAAAAGATCTTCAAAAGCTTTTCAGAAAGTTGCATATGGAATGGTTTTCATTTTATGATTTCTTAGAAAAATATATTGTTTGTGAATATAACATTTAAGGTCTCTTCAGATAACAGCAACAACAAGCAAACAAAAAAACCCACACAGAGAAAATGAATGATCTGTACATTTGTATGAAATACCCAATTGGTTTCCCTTTAGAAGAGGTTAATATTTGGGATATGCTGCATTGACTTTCTTGTATATCACATCACACTGGATGGTATGACTCATTAAATTATGTTATCACTTCATGGTATTGTAGTTTGCATGGAGACAATGAGAGTATAATGTAATGTGATGATATACTGTAGCTGTGAAATACTGTTAAATGGTGGCACTCTAGCGATTCAATAAAATGCACCATTTCACTAATCTCAGCTTCAGAATCTGTAGGAAAGTGCCGAAGGAAACACCTTCTTTGAAAGAATTTTTTGGATTTACTTACACGGTTTTGTATTTCTGTATGATTCTGCTGTTGGAGCTGACACCTAGACTTTGCTTGTCAACTGCAGTAGTGCTCCAGTAATCCATTAACTGCATGCTGTTAAAGGAGCAGGAACTCTTGTAGAGGTGGTCATTTAATCTAGAAGATTACAAATGCTTTTACTCACTATTTGACTCTGCCTATGCTGCAAACTGAGGACTTATGAGGCAGATTGAACTGGGATGGGTGTGAACATTGACACAAGCAATAGCAATGAGACAGTAAACTTTCCTATACTGTGTTTTTATCAAAAACAATCAAAGTAAGTCTGTGTACAATTTTTCCTATTTTAGGACAATCAGAGCAGTATTCTACCAATATGAAATACAGGGTGACTAGTTGCCTTGTACTGCAAAGCATATCTAACATTGATTTTCTAACCTGGTCATATAGGAGATAGTTACTTTTAATCTTCATTTTCAACAGCAAATGTATTCTGTTTCTTAGGGAAGTTCTTAAAGAATGTTACATATCTGACAGATAACTGTTGGGGTGCTACTAAAGAATTATTTTAAATAATATGGCATTGAATCTCAGATAGGTATTGTAAGTATTAAGACAAGTATTATACAAACCAGACTGATGCCTTGATCTTAGTAAGAAATATCTGTTATGAGACAGAGTAGTTGCAGAAGTATGTTCCGGAGTAGAGGGCTTAAGATTAGACTTTTTTTCTTGTTGTTTAAAAGTAGGTAGCCATTTATAGCTGTGTGTATTTCCTTAGCTTAGATGGGAAGAACATTGTAAAACAGTCATGAGAAGTGCTTTATCATACCTGGTATTTGATCCCTGTATTGCTTCAGTACTTCAGGAACCAGATAATGGAGAAAATTAATAATTATAATTCTCCTTCTCTTCAGAGAGCAAATTTTATGGAGGAACAAAAAATGCCAGCTTTCTTATCTTTTCCTGTGGGGCAGATTTTTTTTTTTGCCCTGCTACAATAATTCCAGTACCCTGAACAATCTCAGGTAATCATAGAATCATGGAATCACAAGGTTGGAAACGACCTATAAGATCATCCAGTCCAACCGTCTCCTCATCACCATTGCCCCCACAAGCACTAAACCATATCTCGCACCTCCTCCTCCAGACACCTCTTGAACACTGCCAGGGATGGCGACTCCACCACCTCCCTGGGCAGCCATTCCAGTGCCTGACCACTCTCTGAGAGAAAAAGTTCTTCCTTATGTCTAACCTAAACCTTCTCCAATACAACTTGCTGCCATTACCCCGTGTCCTGCTCATCGCCTGGGAGAAGAGGCCAAATACCTCTTCACCACAACCTCCCTTCAGGAGGTTGTAGAGTGCAGTGAGGTCTCCCCTGAGCCTCCTCTTCTCCAGACTGAACAATCCCAGCTCCCTCAGCTGCTCCTCATAAGACTTGTGCTCCAATCCCTCACCAGTTTTGTTGCCCTTCTCTAGACATTCTCCAGGACCTCAACATCTTTCCTGTAGTGAGGAGCCCAAAAGTGAACACAGTACTTGAGGTGCAGCCTCACCAGTGCTGAGTAGAGGGGGATGATCACCTCCCTGCTCCTGCTGGCCACACTATTTCTAATGGAGGCCAGGATGCCTGCATCGGAATGTTCATGTCTGTTTCAGACACTTTCTGAGTTTAATGAGCTACTTTGGAATATCTTATAGAGATATTCCCTTCAGCACTGTGGTCATGACTGGCAGGGTCCATGGAAGAATATGAGCAGATACATAGAACAGTTTTATCCTTGGATAGTGTGGTACCTGAACATGACGAAAATGGTATAGAATAAGGGATAGAGATTGATCTTCACAGGGGCTCATTTATGCTATGTTTTGTTCTGCTTTTTTTTTTTTTTAAATGAAAATAATGTTGCTAACATGCTGACATTTTAGCTATTGCTGAGCAGTCCTTACATTAAGACAAGGACTTTTCTCTTTTCATGCTACCCTATTTGTGAGGAGGATGGAGATGCACAAAAAGATGGGAGGGGATGGAACAAGAACAACTGTCCAAAGGGATATTCTGTACCATGTGACATCAAGATGAACAATAAAACTGGATGTCTGGACTGATGTTATTTGTCTTCCTAAGAAATCATTACACATGATGGAAGTTGCCTTACCAGAGGAAACTGAAGCCATACCGAAGGAAGCAGCACTATGTGCTGATGGGAAGCAGTGAATAAATTCCTTATCTTATTTTACTTATCTGTTCAAATTTTGCTTTACATATTAACTTGTCTTTATCTTAACCCACGAGTTCTTTAGCTTTCACCTTTTGATCCTCTTTCCTATCCCACTGTGTGGGGCAGAGAGCAACTGGCTGTGTGCGTCTCAGCTGCCTGCTGGGGTTGATATACAGAAATAGTGCAGACTGGAAGAATGGAAATAGGTGGGTAAAGACCTTTCCTGTATCTGAAATGCTAAGGTATGATGTAATGTTTATATCATGAAGTTACTGTAATGAATTTGAAAGTTCGTTATACTGCCCTTCATGAGGTAAATAAAGTGAGAAAGTATGAAAACAGTCATTGTTTCACTGGAAATCATTAATAATAATTTGTATGTTAATTTACTTCTGGAAGCTAATGAGAGAGTCATGATTTCTTTGTATTTCTTTATTACAACCATGGCTTTGATAATCTCCTTCATTACTACTTCACACTCCATTATGGCTAGATTTATATTTACCAGTCATTGTTTAGATCCTGAGCTTGCAACAACGTTTTCTGTCAAAAATTCAGTAGAATAATGTCTGACCACTTATGCTCAAACCATTTGTATAGCTATCTGGAATTTAGAAATAAATAATTTCCTGTTCCTGATTTATTTTGTTAATAGCTTTTGATATATTACTTGGAAAAGGTTCATAAAGTTAATTTTTTTTCCAGTTATTTATGTTAATATTTATGAATCTGTTACTTGTCCTGAAGAAATTTCTCATTTATCTGCTTAACTTCTACAAAACTTCCAAAAAGCTGCAGTTATCTCTGGCCTCATATTCTCAACTGATTTAAAGATAATAGGTAAGGTTAATTAAAAACAAACTGATAAGTTTTTGAGAAGCTATCCACTGAGTACTGAAAGCCAGTGAAATTTTTCTTAATCATACTAAAAAGTTGCAGTTTGTTTCTGCATTGCTGACAAGACTATTAATTATGAGTGTCTTTTCCTATACATACGACTCTTCATTACTGATGGATGACCTTCAAAAGGTTAAGCCATGAAAATCATGATCATGCTTGCACTAAGTTGATTAGAATAGTAAAACAGATTCTTTGGTGTCTGACTCTGTGTGGAACAAAATGATGTAACCAGGTGCATAAAACATGGTCATGCCAAACCCTGTAGTGTGGGCACAGCTCTCACTGTGCCATAATGGGCTAGAAAAGACACACTGCTTGAGAGTTTTCTTGGTAGGCAGGCTGGCAGATTCCAGTCTTGCTCCTTTAATCTGACAATGGAGGATCCCAAGGCATTTTGAATAGCTTTCTAAAATATGTTATACGCCTAAATAGTTTCAGTGGGAAATGCTGATATTCTGAATCATATACATTTTAGAGAATCTGTGCTGAGTCTCTGATATCACCTGAAATATGTACTAACATATAGAAAAGCTAGTCCTGTTACAAAAACTTACGTTCACTGAAGTTTCTCCTTTGGGCTAGTATGGTTTCCTAAAAATAGTGTTCAATCCTGTGTATCTTTCATGACTTTCTCTATTCTTGATTGACTTCAGGTAATTTATTAACAAATTTCTTCAATTTACAGCTGCGAAGATGGAGCTGCTGCTTATTACCAAAAACATTACTGGAAAAATTGTATTTAGTGGAGTGCTTATGATAAAATAATTTTATAAACGCATTATACCTACTGCTGTACTCCAGTATGGATCAGTGTTGGCTGAAAAACTGAAAGAATAATTCTTCAGTTTAATAGGAAAGACCAATTAATAAAAGGAAATGCCAATTCTTCATTTTAATATAAAATAAAATATTGAATTTTGAAATGCTAATTATCTGATGCCAAAGCTGTTCCTCGACAAATGGTTAATTCTTTTTCTAACTAGTGTAATCATTAGTAGCTTTGACATCTACAGATAATGTCTACCTATTTTATAACACACTCCTATTACACTTAGAAGAATCAGTGTCAGTGTTTCTCACTTCTCTGCTGTACAGCTTCTGCTGAGTGCACAGGCGAAAAAGCAGAGGAGGTAGTCTTTTGATTGGTTAGTGATGTTGTTACCATAGAGATTTGAAAAACTCAGCTAAATGTACCCCTTAAAATGTCAAACACAGGAAGCAGGAGGGAAATTTCAGTGGAAAAATATATGAAAATCATAAAGCTGTTATATTAGCTAAACTCACTGCTATTCCTTCATTCACTGTAGGTTAAGTAAATCCTACTTCAGAACTGAAGGGAATTATTTCCTTCAAATATAGGCTTTCAATTACCTTTGAGATATGAGCTCTAATCTCTTTGGTAGAAGAAGAAAATTAACTGTATCTACCAATGCCAGTCTTATGTGAAGCTTAATTAATTTGGATTTCATTTCTCCTCTCACTTCAATATTTTTCTTTTTTTTTTAAAGTAAACACATGAGCAATAGTCTTGCAATACGCAGAACACTAGGCATACCTCTGATTTTATTATCAAGGGTTATGAATGAGCCAAATTCATTTCAGCATCACAATTTTATTATTAACAATTTTCCATGGTGAGGGTGGCCTTTCAGCTAAGGGCTGGTAAGCAGCCATAGGAAGCTGACAGAGCCCTGGGAGTATGTTGGCTTTGCTTTCTGAATGGAGGGTGCTGAGAGTGAGCCACTCCTAGCAAGGGCAGCCTCTGGCTTCCTGCTGCCTTCTCAGCATTGCCCAGCACTTTCCCCCTTCTCCTCGCTTGAAGAGCTTAAGGCGAACTGATAATTTGAAGGAGCCTTGCTGCCTGCTGTGATGCCAAACTAAGGAACTCCACCAAACTTTGAAATTTTGTATCAAAAAGTACTGTATGTATATATTTATAAGGGGAAAAAAAGATGTGATAAATATAATATGAGATGAAAATTGTATATCATGATGTGGAGGAAAATTAATACAACGTTGTCTGAAAGACTAATAGGGATCAATTTTAGAATTAATATCCTGTCAGTTGTTAGTAGCCTTATGTAGACTAAAACACTCTGGCTAGAGTGGGTATATTAAGTGCAGTACTTATTTTGTGGCCTACAGTGGGCTATGGACCAGGATTCCTAAGTTCCTTAACCCTTTCCCGTGTTTTATAAATACTTTGAAGAAGTTATTGTATCTTCCCTTCTTTTTGCTGTTGACCTGCAAAACTGCCATCATGATACTGTTTATAACTATCCCACATACATTAGGCTTAATATTTTAATAGTTAATCTTGAAAATGTATGCATTCTTGTAGTTCCTTGGTTCTTCCTGAAGGAACAAATTACAGCAATGAATTAATAGATTTTGAAAAAAGATATATAATACATACATATATACATACATATATTTTTTTCTTCATGAGTAAGATAATTGTTTTCTGTTAGAGGATAGTAAATAAAAGATTAAGAAGTTATACATGCATCATTCTGATATTAAAGTCTAAAATGGAATTTATTCTAAAGTACCAGTGTTAGAACTAGAAGATATTTTGAACTGTAATAAAAGACGTTTATTTAGGAATATGGTATACAAACATATTCTCATTTGTTTTCAGAGATAAATATGTGAAACTGCATATATAAGTTTTAATGTTTTTATAAAATAATTAAAAATAATAAATTCTTGTCCCTTTCAATTTTTTGTCTTTGTTTTGTTCCAGATGTTACTCTGAAAAATAGTGTGTTAAACACTTGAATGAAAGAAACATGCCTTAGGTTTTCTTCCTACTGTAATTTTTCATGGCTGTGGTATATTGCAGTAAAACCTGTAATTAGAAAATCAATTAAAACTTTTTTTTTCCTGTAAAACATAACAGCCTCCAGAGTTTTACTGGTCTCTATATAGGTCAAAATCTCTGGCCTTGCAGTTTCTGAAAAATACTATTGCTAGCTTCTCAGATTGTCACGTCAAAATTGTTTTAAGTCTCAGAGGAGGGTTCAGTCTGTAGTGTCAGTAGCAACAAAAGTGAGGGCAACAATTTGTGTCAGTTCTGCTATGCCTTCAAAGAGGATATTTTGCCAATCTGACGCACCGGCTGAAAACGTCTCACACATACAGATTTTTGTTTTCTTTTTAATTTATTGTTTAAGATGAAGTAAATGAGGAGATGAATCTACAAAAATATGCTGGACAAGAAAAAGCATATAAGCCACCATATCTGAAGCCACTAGTGAACTGTCATTATTTCAGTTCTTTTTAACTCAGAGAAAAAGATGCATAGAAACTTTTTTCAGTTTTGATTTCCCATAGTAATAAGTTTTTTATATGTTATCCTCTAAGAAAATGTGAATTTCCTATATAAAAATAATTATTAGGTAGTCTGATATTTTAGACTGCATATGGGTTCTTATTATTTCTTTAAATTACAGCCTTTACAAATAGTATTATTTTTATTTTTCATAAAGCTATAAAGGATTATAGAAAAATGAAGAAAGAATTCTCATGAAAACAATGTTTGATTGACTGCTGTTTCTCTGATGTTTTTAGAAAAAAAGTATGTTTATGGAGTTCTCTTGGCACAAGGATCTCTCATTTTTTTTCTGCTGGTACAAAATAATTGAGAAAGAAGAGGACTATAAATGAGATTGCCATCATCAGAATAGTAGGGACTATTCTAATTTATTGAGGGAAGGAGAAAACTACTTGAGGAAGTAGAGAAGTTATAGGTAAGAGAAACATAATTAAATTCCATTTTGAGGAAGAGCTAGAGAAGACCTAAGTGAAATACACTGTCTATGAGCCTTCCTCTGGATAATTTCTGTTCATAGAAGTTTTGGAACAAGGAGACATCCACAGGTATACTAATTCATGACTTTTTTAGGACAGGAGGGGGAATAAAAATGAGTTAGAAAGCTTTTAGAAATAATGACATCCTTCTGTGAAAGCAAGGGCAAATTTTTCATTTACCTAATAAAACTTAACAGTTCATCTAACAACTTCTGATCAAATTTAGCTTCTGATCAACTCCAGACAGAAAGGACCCATTATTCTTATATTGATTTAACACTGCAAAAAAGGGCATGCAACCATCAAAACTGGGTCTGCTAAACTTTAACTCGTTAAGACAGTGCAGAGCTTGCTGATATTCTACATTGATTCAGGGAGACAATTGCTCTTTCAAAAAGGATAAGTATGTCTATGTAGACGTGACTCTTGATGCACATTTACACTTTGAACCAATTCTTGGTTAATCAGTGCCTGATTAAAAAAAAAAAAAAAAAAGAAAAAAAGAAAGAGCCACAGAAGAGGTAATTTCCTTTTATTTTATTGTAATAATAAGACTAATGTAAAGCCAGCTGTGTAAATGTATATTCTCCTCTCAGGCATGTTATTCTAGGCAGAACTAGTAGCACTCTATTTTTAGCCTTGCCTGATACTCTTTGATGTGCAAAGCTGTGTCTATCACATCTGCTTCGCCAATCTTCCCTGTTTACGTTGAAGATTGTTACAGTAAACACCTCCCTGAATGTTTCTGAAAATCTGAGGACCTAAAAATACAGGAATGACAGTGAAGCAAGAGAAAAAAAATGAACAATGATGTCTTACATATTCCTTGAGACTCAGAGAAAGACTTTAATGCATTGAAATGATCTGTGCAGTAACATAACAACTTCGCACTTTGTAATCATTAGCTCTTGTGTCAGAAATGATCCTTTTAACATCTCTAAGTGTGACTTAAAATTTAACTTAATTCTATACTTTTAACAGTATATACAGGTTTAATAGAAAGCTAGTGCTGAGGAATAATAGATATTACCATCACTGTCCGTGCTAAATTTCTTTGATACACTGGATAGCATTCATGTCTGTTTCTGTTCTCAGCTGAAGCATATTCAATGTTTTAGGCAAGTCCCATCCTAATGAAGAGACATTTGAGGAGAGGAAAGTCAAGCTACTGTACAGTTGGAGTACCACATGTATGCATCTATAACACTTATAACACCATTTGAGTTCCTTATGACTTAAGCTATCTACACATGTGATAACAAGGACTTCTCTAGGCTTTTCAGAGTGACATTACCCTAGCTTGGGTGGAGTGCTCACTTAATTATAGATTCTGGTACCTACGTAGAATTTGTTCAAATCTATTTTTTTTTGTTTTCTTTGCTTCATACTGCATTGAGCAGTGTGGTTATGGATTAAAATATGAGCTATCCAATGATATTCCTTCCATCACTAATGTTTCAAATAGAAACCACGTACTACTGTATAAATTGAAAACAAAAGCAGTAGTGGGCAACAGACATCTAATGTCAGTCAGAACAGTGAGCCTCTACTGAGGTAATCCTGCTCCTTTACTCTGTTCTGGTGAAGCCTCATCTGAAGAACTGTAGCCAGATGTGGAGTGTGGAGTTCTCATTACAGAAGAGTGTGACATGGGCCTGTTGGAATGTGTTCAGAGGAAGGCCACAAATATGATCCAAGGGATGGAACACCTCTCCTTCAAGTACAGGCAAAAAGAGCTGGGGCTGTTCAGCCTGAAGAAGAGAAGGCTCTGAGGTGACCTGATAGAGGTCTTTCAGCAACTAAAATAGAGCTGTAGCAAAGAAGGGGACAGACTCTTTAGCAAGGTCTATGTGTGTGATAGCACAAGTGGAAACGATTTCAAACTAAAGGAGAGGAGATTTTGAATGGATATAAGGAAAAAGTCTTTTACAGTGATGGTGGTGAGGCACAGGAACAAGTTGCCCAGAGATGTAGTGGAAGCCTGCCCATGTAGCATTCAAAGCCAGGTTGGACTGGGTCTAAGAAATCTGTCCTACCTGTGGATGTTCCTGTCCCAGCAGGGGAGTTAGACTAGAATATTTTTATAGGTCCCTTCCAACTCAAAGGATTCTATGATTCTATTGTTCAATTACATTGCATTAGTGCTGTTCTTTTAATGACATGCAATAACACCAGAAATAATTAAAAAAATGTGCAAAGAATGAGGTGACTTAACTAGCTGCTTATTTAACTCCTAGAATCCTATTGTAAAGATGATATGGTCCACAAGAAAGGGAAAAGAAAATATTTACCTTCTTTTCTTTGTCTACAGATCAGTATACTTTTTAACTATTGGCAACATGCTCATTGTATATGCTGTGTTTATGATAAATGAGTAACTGCTCCCAAAATATACTTACAGTTTGCTTCATCAAATAAATCATAATACAGATTTCTAACCTATACACTAAAGGAGAATATTTGATAAAGCTATATATTTTTGATAGCTTGTAATCAGATCATATTCATATGGACTTAATTTCTTAGTAGATGTTTATTTTTAATTTGTTTGCATCAGTACAACTAATGAGTTATATGACCTTGTAAATATTTGGATTAGTCTTTTACCTTGCTAAACTGTAGTCACAAATAGCTGTTCTGGAGCACTGGCCTAGACATTATTTTAGAGAAAATTATCACTGAGAGGAACACATAAGAATTAGTGAAATGCATTGACATTTAAAACTGAATTGTCAGTTGGACTTGTCATCATTTGCATGTAGTTAAGGCTGATGATCTATCAGCTTTTGAAAAAAAGTGTGCTTTGGAGCCATTCAGTTATCAGCAAAGTAACAGCCTTATCTAAACTCGTGATCCAGCTACTTCTGTGGAAATAGAGAGCAAATCACCTTGGAAAGGATATTTTACTAACCCATTCAATTTCTCTGTTGAAATTACCTTTTCTGACTGTAGAAATAGTTCCAGTGACTAAAAATTAGATACATAACATTCAAGAGCTTAAAGCTGTAAAGAACAATTTCCCTTTCTCCCCCTCAAAATTTCTTTCTATTTGATTGCTATAGTTTTCTGAAGTACCTAGATAGATTTGCTGAACATCTACTATAGTTTCTTGTTTTCATTTGATAAATTATGCAAATATTTTCACTTATAGTTTGGTAATAATTATTGCAATTTTTCTCTAGCCAGGCCTCTAAAAGAAGTGTTTGGAACCTAATTTGTTGTGATTTTACTTCTTATGATGAGTAGAGCAGAGAGTTTAAACTTATTCAAATATCAGCGAATAGTTCAAATAAGTGGCTTCAAATTAAAGATGTTCCCACTCTCTTCATTGCTACAGTGACTGGATAATTTGCAGAGGCATAAAAGAAACTCATGTTCACCAAGGTATCAATGACAAGTATTTAGATGCAATTCTGTTGTATTACAAAATAAAAAGCATATGACTATAGTAGAGATTAATATAAGATTTATAAGACAACTTATTAGAAAGTTACCTGGTTATCAGTCTTCAAATCAGTGCTCAAATGACCTTGCTGACACAGTAAAAGTTTTAACTGTTCAATTCTGTATAAAAAAGCTATAAAACAAAATACAAAGACCAATATAATCACCTGAGAGGTTTGGATTTTTTTGCTTTCTTTCAAAGAATGCACCATAGATTGTCTCTGTCTCTGAAGTGCAGTGTTTTCTTCAGATATATGCTGCAGATATATACCAGTCATTTGGTAGCACAAATGGTTGTGACAGTGTGACAAGGTTGTGACACAATGCAGCCCTGGTAGGTTAAAAGCACACACTAATCACAAAAATATTACTTGACAAAACAGAGCTCAATGAGGATAAGTGGAAATCTCTGGTCATAATTTGAAGTGAAAACAGACTTTTCTACCCAAGGAAGGCTTTGTATAGACTGAAAGGGAGGAGCATTTGCTTTTTAAATGGAAGATCTGAAAAGCCATATCAAAACTGTCTTGCCAGATGCTTGTCTGCTATCTCCTATGTCACTACTTCTTTCCACTAGATGAAAATGCAGGCATGTTGACAGGGAAGAATTTAAACGCTAGCTGTTTATGAGAGTAGAGTTATGAAAATGCACAATAAAGCATGAGATACTTCCACCACTTGTGTTCAACTGGTTAAGGTTTCAGAGGTAGTTCCACTGAGACCAATACATAATAGTATATTACAGTAAATGTAACACAAACTGGATCAATGTAAATTAGGATTTCTTCTTAATTAATGCAAATTCTTAG
Organism: Centrocercus urophasianus; assembly: GCF_019232065.1. Classification (NCBI taxonomy): domain Eukaryota; kingdom Metazoa; phylum Chordata; class Aves; order Galliformes; family Phasianidae; genus Centrocercus; species Centrocercus urophasianus. The sequence goes on along the minus strand of NW_024884364.1, from coordinate 65,660,104 downwards.
AGCCTAACCTGGATCTAAGATTAACCTTTTCAAAGCTTGTCTTTTATCCACAAATCTGTTGCACTTGACATTTTAACATCTGTTTTCACTTACCTGATGTCTTTATTTCATTCTGCTAACGTTGAGAATACGTTTTTATATGAATATGAAATTTTATCTTTCTTTCTTTCCAAGTCAGTGTGCACATCTGGTCTAAATGAATATTTACTTTGCCTACTGAGTTTGACAAGGGAAGGTACAAAGGTTGCTCCAAAAGAAATATCTCCTATTTGCTTCTGTTGGTCTTCAGTGTCAGAAAAAGATGGTGGTGGTATGGCAGTGGAGGCTGAACATTCTCAACAGTGTTTGATTACACTTTTTTGTCGTGCCAGAGATGGCAACAGAGAGGGAGCCTGAAAAACATCATCTCACATGGAAGTGAGTATGAAGAGAAGTGTATAATTCAATTCTTCCATACAGATAAAATAGCATCCATTGACATTCACTGACACTTGTTGAACGTTTTTGGAGACCAAAGAGTGGATGTGAGGTTGTGGGTGGTATGTATCAGCAGTGGCGATAGTGACACTGAGTCACTGCTAATGGTGCAGATTTTTCCAAGCATGGCATGCAGGCTGTTGTTCATCATGGTTCATATGGTGAAAACTCATAGCTAACTATGGTGACAGTGGTGAAAAATAATGTTTTGTAGCAGAGAATTTGCTTTCTTAAAAAAATGTTATTGTGCTCTTTTTGTTTGTTCTAGTTTCCATGGAAATATGTAGGAGGCATGACTTTCAGAGCAACTTACGTATACTGTTCAGAAAAGGAAGTTAAACATTAGTTTTAAATCTCTTTTGCTGGAGACAGGTGATATCCAGGTATTTTTATAGTCATTTCTTGTATAATCACTCCTGAATCTTATTTCTAACAAATGGGCAGTATTTCAATTTGAAAAATAGGAGAATACTTAGAATGGGAGATGGATTAGGAAACTAGTATGATTTGCTAGTTTTCTCTAGTGGGAATAGGATTTTCTTCGATTTGCTAAAGCATGACCATCTAACAAGCTCTTAGGGATAGTTTTGCTGGCTCAAATGTAAAATAAGGTAAAGCGTTTATTTCAATTTCTGATTCTGAATGTTTACAATCTCAGCTAATAACTTAAGAAAATTTTTACCAATTTTGTAGATGTAATTCTGATATAGACAGAATGCATCTAGAAGGGAAGTTTTTCTTGGCACTGGAAAAATAGGGTAATCTTTATTATATGAATAGAATAGGCTCATGTTTCTCTAGTATTTATTGCAAATATCTTTGTGACTGTTATTCTAAGAATTGTGTCTGGATAAAGCTTACAGGACGAAACAGTGAATCTTGGCAATGCTAGATATAAATTTGTTCTTTCCCTACCAGCATCAACAAGCACAACCATTTTTTAGCACAAAGTGGAAAACATGATCTTTAGGAAATGACATTGAAGATATACACATACACAAAAAATAGTTTGTACAACAGAAAATGCTGCTAGTCTTATTCAAAGTGCATACTAAATACGCTAAGTCAGGAAAAAGCCATCAAAGTATTTTAACAAAATAGGAGAATATTATGTTTGGCAATAGGGAAAAGAAATAACCTTGCTCCAAGAGTAAATTACTCACTACAATTTAAATCGATAGAGCCAAATTTCATCACTGTTCCAAAGAGAGCAGTTTCATCTTTAATATCTTTTATCTCCTAATACTTAATGTGTTTCTGTGGTTGTATTTGTAGTTGTTCTCATGAATTGTCTTTTATTGCCTAGAATTGTGGTTATAGTCTAAAAGACTTTCCTCTTTTTTAAAAAAAAAATCTTTTTTTTTTCTTTTTCTTTTTCTCTTTCATTTTTGGAATAAGCCAAATTCACAATAGGAAATGTGATAACCAAGAAAGTGTGAATGATTTCTGACTAGTGCTGCACTTGTGAAGCCACACCCTGTTCATACTTAGTTTTCAAGTATAAATTTAGAATACAATTTTGTTTTTAAATGTGCTAACAAGTAAACAAATCTTGCCTAGACCAACGCACAACCATATTATAGTATATCTGTTCTATTTCAGATCTACTTTGACTGGCCATGTTAGACTAGTTGATCTTTAGGGGTTCCAAACTGTAAAATTTTGTAATTCCAGTGCAAGTAGTAACAATCTTATCCAAATGTCAGAGTCGACAAGTCGTGCAGGTTTGTTGAATTTCTTTTTTGAATATGATTGCATCTTCAACCTCTAAAATAGAAAGAATTCAACAATGTAATAAAGTGCTATGAGAAAAAAAAAAAAAAAAGAAAAAGAAAAAAAGCTTGTTTATTGTACCTCTGATAACTTCTTCTGAGCAGCTTGTAATTCTCATATTTAAACTAATAGAGACAACATGAGTCTGTTTTTCCTGTCACCTCTTCCTGAACTCAGTTCTAGTTTAAATGGAAGCCATTGAATATATCTGATAAACAATGCTATTCTTCTCTGTAACATTTTTTTCCCCTAGTTCTACTGCACTCAGATTTTAAATCACTGATAGCATTTTGCATTTAACACTGCAGAATTACAGTTATTTATTCAAGATTTCTGGTCTATGCTTCACCTGGATATTTTCCAATATGTTTTTTGTTTGTTGTCTTGTTTGTTTTTTACTAAATATGCATATTGAGTATATTTAACTATATACCTGTCCAAAATGACTGCAGAACTTTTTCCTATTTGTGCAGTTTAAATAATATGCTTACGTAAGTGAAAATAAGGCAGCTTTCATTTGTTTTTCCTGTATTTATGAACTGATCTGTGTTTACTGGTTTTGCATTTCATATCGTCTTATCTTTTTGTAACTGACTGTGGATAAGCACCTTTGAGATCTTTATAAACAGCTTCGAATTTTATTATGTAGAATAATTATTTAAAAACATCACTTCCTCACTACATATAGTTTCCAAACATTTATAGATATATTGAGCAATCTTATGAAATTCTTGTGAGACCCTGGTGAAAGCTTGTTAAAGACAGAAGTATAATTGGACCATACTTACGTATCTGCTTAAAAACTGTATGAAGTTGGAAGGGACATTTGTAGCCCATCTGGTCCAATTCCCTGCTCAGCCAGGCTCACTCAGAGCAGATTGCCTGGGCCCGTATCTGGGCAGCTTTTGGAGTTCTACAGGGAGGAAACTCCACAATCTCTCTGGGCAGCCTGTGCTAGTGCTCCATTCCCAACATACTGAAAAAGGCATTCCCTGCCATTCAGAGGCAATCTTGTATATGCCACGTTGCATGTACTGTCTCTTGTCCTGGCACTGGGCACCTCTGGAAAGAGACTGGTTCTTTCCTCTTTGCATCTTCTCTTTAGGTAATGTTTATAGATGTTCCTGAGATTCCTCTGAGCTTTCTCTTCTCTGGTCGAATAAGTGCCAGTTCTCAGCTTTTCCTCCTAGAAGAAATGATTCAATCTCTTAATCAAAACTGTCTCCCCACCTTGGACCCTTTCCATTATGTCCATGTCTCTTTTGTATAGCTGAGGGCCAGAACTGGACATGGTGTTGTGATGTGATTTCACCAATGCTGAATAGAGGGGAAGACTAAAAAAATTTATTTAGATTTTATTTTTTAAATTCTACTTACGAAAACTTTAGTTGAAAATACTTCCTGAGGTTCATTCTGAGTAAATACTGAGTATGCTCATTCTACTTTTTAAAAGAATCGGTCAAATAAACAGCAAGCAAAACCAGATAGATGTGTAAAGTATGGTTTTCCTTTACAAAACTCATTCTAAGTTATTATCAATATACTTTACCTATCTGTGTGTTTACTACTTCCACTTTTTTACGTGAGATTTACCAGTTTGGCTGATACATGCAAGTCAGGTTCTTAGTCCTTATTAATAGCAATTTTAAATGCTTTGTCAGATTTGCCATCTTCTATTCCTCTGGCTACAAGTACTGATTTCAGAATTATTACACATGATAGTGAAGATTCTCAAGTTTCATATCAGAGTTTTTAAGTATTTGTTGAAAATTATTTAGAGCTATGCAGTGAATTTATTTAGATTTCCACAAATTCATAGTATAAAATAAAGATTGATATGGGAATGTTATGGATTGCCTTTGAATTGAGCACTATTCCAGAATTTCACTTATTTTCCATAATCTTCTCATGCAACTACCTTGTATGAGTGCTCTTCACATACTTTAATCATACACCAATCCCTGTGATTCTTTTAGAAGCCTTCTGCTTTTGAATTCTTTGACAAAGATTTTCTTATGAGACTTACACTTTCAGCACGAAAATTGTCAACAATTTTTTTTATCTGACTTAAGTAGTTTTACATTTGAATTGCTGGTCTCATTTTCTTTAATGTGTTTTATTTTTTGGTGTTTGGATTCTATTTCTGTTTGTCAGTTTTTGAGGGTTATTTTTCCATGAAATTTGAAATCTATTTTGAATTACATTGTCTTCAATTTTATCAGATTCAGCTTACATACTTTATTTCAGTTCTCCCTTTTCAGTTAAAAATGCTAACCTATTTATTTCAACACAGTTTTAGATTTGAATATGTTATTATCATTGCATTCACAGGGTAACAATTTGAAGAATCATCTAGGCAATCCTAGCCCTAAGATGTCTAGTTGCAACTTTCAAAGGAATCACAAATCTCTTGAAAACCAAAAGTTATATTTTGAATCAAAACTGTGCTTATACATAGGATTAGGTCAGGAGTTACCTTTTTTTTTTTTTTTTTTTTTGGTGAGTAATCACTGGTCAACAGGTAGTTTATAATTTCTAAAAATGTAACTCCTACATCAATGTTTATAGTTGTATAGTTGCTGCTGAGTGGTGTTGCACCGAGCCAAGGCCATTCATAATGAAGGACCCAAGGATCTGGGAGGGAATAGAATTAGGACAGCTGACTTAAACTGGACAAAGGGATATTCCATCCATACAACATCAAGTGGAAGGAGTTTTGAAGGGGATAAGAGTTTATTTCTCCCTTTTCTGCTGCTCAAGAGAATAGCTGAGCATTGTTCAGGTATTGGTAAGCAATTGTTTATGCATCACTTGTTGTATACATTTATATATACATATATATTTACCATAATTATCCTTTCCCTTTTCTATACCTTAGTGAATAGTTTTATCTCAACCCTTGAGTTTCACTTTTTTTTTTTTTTATTTCCTTCCTCATCCCACTGGGAAGGAGGAGAATGAGTGAATGACTGTGATTCTCAGCCACCTGCCAGAATGAACCACAACACTCCCATATTACAGCTTGACTTGAACTCTACCCAGCATACATCTGACTAATTGGAATCTCTAATTATCATTGTGTTTCAATTTTTTTCAGCTTCCCTGTTTCCTCTTTATATTTTGTAGTTTCTTTATACCTTTAATAGCAAGTTTGATCTCATTCCAAGAAGCAGAATACAATTACTTGAAGGTTGTTTTTTCTTGAATAATGTATACTAAGCACAAATTCAGTCTAATTTTTCTGTGTATGAAGTCATTTCAGAAATATTGATATCCCAGAAGAATACTCATCCATACTCCAGAGCACATAACAAAGAAAGAATTGATGTAACGTACAAACTAGTATGAACTGCCAATTTCTATCTCCTTCAAATCATTATTACTTATGTGAAAACCATGATATAGTTATAAATGTAGAATTGCTTAATGCACACTATATTTGCCATTAACTTTAAAACACTTGCTACTGTTCATATAAAACCATTAAATTAATCAACTAAAAAACCCCTCATTACAACTAATAGATCAACTTGTCACTATGATATTAGGAACAGAAGAACATTCCTTCTTTTTTTTTTTTTTTAAATGGAATTTACAACCATTCATTATAACTTAATAATTCTCTTTTATTATTCCTCTGGCATCACAAACTATCAGTGTGACTTCAGTTTTATACGTTCCATAATTGTAGTAATAGAACACACATTTTTGTTATCTCTGTAAAATCTCAGAGATATATGTTTAGAATGCATGATGAAGACTCTTAGTAAGTTTCTGTTCTTCTGAACTTTAATGTAGACCTAGATATTCTTCAGGTAGCAGTGCTTTTTTTTTTTTGTCTTTAAATATCCAATATTTCTTCACCCTTCTGTGCTTGTTAACTTATTTTTCCATCCTAAATGTCATTTCGTGTTGGATTCTACATGAAATAACATTCAGTCTCTTCTCTATAGGAGAGATAATCACATAGGAAAGTTACAGGGGTTACAAAAGCTTAGGTTACAGAAATTGTGACCTAGTAGAAAGGTAACTACATTTCATGATTAGAAAAAATAAAATAAAATAAAATAAAATAAAATAAAATAAAATTCAAATATATAAAATGTTAGAATTTAAATTATATTTTTAATTAAATAAACATTTTAAATAGCTCATATAAACAAATGCTGAAAGCTAATAACTAGTGTTCTAGATCAATCAAAGTTGAATAATAGGAACATACATACTTATCTTTTAATAAGCGATTAAGAACAAAAATGGAATTTTGAAGTTGTATAATGCTGTCACTGCATGTTAGTATAACATACAATGTTACATATGTGAAGAAATATAGTGAAAAGAGAAAGACCTTACAAAACAAGAGAATGGTGTCAAGTGTGTGAAACAGCATGAGAAGAAACAACTGCTTTTGTTTATTTGGCTTCTGGAATCATAGAATTATTTGTGTTGGTAAGGATCTTAAAAATTATCTAGCTCTTGCCTTCCCGTCCTAGATAACTTTAACAGGGTTGTGTGGCTCAAAGCTCCACCCTATCTAGCCTTAAACTTTCAGGGATGGTGCATCTATCATTTCTCTGGGCAACCTGTTCTCACCACTGTCATAATAAAGAATTTCTTCCTTGTATCCAGTCAAAATCTTTCATCTTTCAGTTTAAAAACATTGCTCCTTGCCCTGTTATTACGCTCCCCGACAAATAGTCTCTCCGTATCTTTATTATAGGTCCTCTTAAAGTATGGGAGGGCTGCTATACAGTCTCTTCAGAGCCTTCTCTTCTTTAAATTGTACAACCCCAACTCTCTCAATCTTTCTTCACAGGAGAACTGTTGCAATATTTTGATCATTTATGTGAGCCTCCTTTGGACCCTTGGGCAGGTCTATCTATGTCTTATATGTCTAGAATGTATGAAACATAAAGGCATGTATGAATCTATCTTCTATGTCTTAATTTCCAGTCTTCCCTGTGAAGAAATCATAGAATCATAGAATGGCCTGGGTTGAAAAGGACCTCAAAGATTATCTAGATTCAACCCCTCTGCTATGTGCAGGGTTGCTAACCAATAGACCAGGCTGCCCAGAGCCACATCCAGCCCATATTTGGATGCCTCCAAGGATGGGCATCCACAACCTCCTTGGGCAACCTGTTCCAGTGTGTCACCACCCTCTGTGAGAAAAAGTATGATTATTGTAACAAGTGATTGATGATAGGGTGTAGACAACTTTGAGATAAGTGAAGATGAAGACAGTTGTCAACTGGCCATGACATGAACTTCAAATTAAGCAAATAGTATAGAAAGAAAGAAAGAACAAGAAAGAAAGGAAGAAAACTTACAGATTTTAGGTAGATTAGAGACAAGATAAATATAATACAATATGAGTTTAAACTGCTGGGAGTCTGTTAGGGAGTTCACAGGAAAACTTTGAGTCAGAAGCTGGGCAATACTTCACATGGCTATTCACTGTTGGTAGAAACAGATAATTCAGAAACTCTATTATCTCCTCAAAATTTTCTTATCGTTTTCTCAGAATAATAAGTTTACTAGCAAGTTACTATGTTGAAATGAAGATGAGTTAAATATTTTGTCTCAGAGGACAGAATAAGAAACATACACATGTGATCAGCTGGCTACTGAACTGGAACTTCCATTAAGTTGCCCTGACTCAATCATTAATTTATATCCTTAAGTATGAGACGAATATCTAGAATTTTGGATTTTATAAGGATTTTCTTTAGAGTGTAACTCTTCAATGGTTAAGGTCTCTGTGTAAAATGTAAAAGATAATAATCATACAAAGGTGTGAATATATAAATATGGTTGTGTATGTTTACTGAAAATATAGGAAAGTAAGTGTCTATTCATTGTAACTGTCTAAAGACACAGCTTGATTTTTTGCTTTTGTTTTTTGTTTTTTGTTTCTCTTTTAGGAAATTGAGTGACAGTTCCTCTGGGGAAAACAAGGTAGTTCAGAATAACATTTAACAAGCAAGTAAATAAACAGAAATACTACCTTGTTTCATGTGGAAATTAGTCTATTAGATACGCAGACAACCTGATTTCCATGGTTACAAATGACCTGCTAATCTCTTAAATTATCCAGTCATCATGAACAACAAGCCTACTAAGTAATTATAATAAAATGCAGATTTGATGTGGTATTTTCAAAGTTCGAATCTCCCAGAGTGAGGAGTTTTTGATGGCTAAGAAACTACCCTCCCATCTCAATGTAGGTTCTACAATGGCTTTTTTTGAAATGGTTTACCCTGATTTTATTTTATTTTATAACACAATATTTTAGCTGTTCTTTCAGTTCTGTAGGAAAGAAACATAGTAATATATTATGGAGTTTTTTTGTTTTTTTTTTTTCTATTTGCTTGTTTTTCTGTCTTATTTGTGTGAAAGTGAAAACTAATTTCATGTGCATTTGTTCAGGTGTTTCTTGGTACAAGGAAGAACTTATTTTTTCTGTTTACAACAGCTGATGTTCACAACCATCCATGAAATACATTGTTTAATTATGTTAAATTCAGTGAATCTTGTTAAAGAAAATGAATTAAAACAAATTGGTTTTTGAATGATCACTCTGCAGAACAATAGTTACATAAATAACATCCAAGAATTTACTCCAAATTTTCTAAATCTAGCTGTCTAAAATTGTTCTGAAGTTGCAACAGACAAAATTTTTTATGGTATCCAAGATGATGTACATACATGTGCACAATAACTGCCGTTACATGACTGTTTCACCAGCATCATGGCTTTAATGAAGTTGTAGTTCTTTGATATCTTGGCCTAAAGAGAGTGAGTAGAAACATTTTGCTAATGACCAACCCCTTGTATACTACTTTTCATTCTAATTAATCCCAAATGCTTACCAAGGTCAGTCCTTCTCCAGTGCCTGTACTATAAACCATTGCAACACTTTTAACTTCATTTTTCCTCTCTCAGGGTCCCTAGTCAGAAAAGCGTTGCACACTTGAGTTAATTTATCAGAGTTGCAAACTTCCATATCTTTAGTATAGTCTTATAATATTTCACATTTTTAAAACCTCAGCACCTTTTCGTATGAGGAACTTTACTTTCATTTAAGGAAAGTGCTGTAGATAGAAACTAAATTACATTCCTTATGAATGAAAAGAGATCACTTGGTCTCTCTTTAACCTTGAATTTCAAATCAAAAGGAAAGCCAAAGGAAGCTGAAATGTTTTACAGTACAAACTTCCTGGGGTCTTAATTGAGTGCTGAACAGAAGGAGTACCATTCCTTTAATGTGATATTCCTTCTGACTTCCTCATGATTTAGGATACTAACATGATTCTGCTCTGATTTCTTTGTCTTCTCTTTGATTTGTCCTGTTTAATATCTGAGGTTTCATTTTCTATCAGTACCAGAAATATAAGCGCTAAATTCCCAATCTCAAATTTTATCATAATATCCTTCCTTTCGCCAGCTGTGATACTTCTGTTTTTTCACTTTATCTTTCTAAAGTGCTTTAAAAGAAGGCATTTTCCTAATTTTCACTTTGACAATATTACTTGAGATTTTTTTCATTTGTCAAATATCATTGTGGGTGTTTTTTCCTTTTTTCCTTTTCTTTTTTCCTTTTTTTTTTTTTTTTTCTTTTTTTTCTTTTTCCCCCCCCCCCCCCCCCCCCCCCCCCCCCACAGAATGGAGACACCTTTCTCCAAAATATTATTTTATTGATTTAGCTTTCTATCATTGCTTTTTCCAGTATTGTCAGGTTTCTTTAGTCTAAGGGAATTTAATCAATTATGCTCTTTTGTTCATTTAAAGAATGAAGGAAAAAATTAGGATGGCTTCTCATCCAACTTAGGATGGCTTCTAGTCTAGTTTTAGAATTAATTCTAATTAGATGATCCAAAGTTTGCTACTAGATGGTTCTCTATAATGAGTAACACTGCTGTTCTCATCTTTCAGATAAGAATTAATCATTCTCCATGTTGTTGGCAACTAACGGTATTTGCATTCCTCTGGAATAATCCAAAAGACTTATTATATTCATTACAGTTATATCCCATATCCCAGCTACTTAAATAAATTATGAAATAGGCTATATACACAGTGTGTTCTTAAATAGAAGACTTAAATAATGGAGATACAGCAAGGTCATGGATTACTTATTCTTATATTTTATTGTTTTACTTACACTGATCTTACAGATAATGTTTATTTTCATGCTGAATGCTTTCCTGAGACAAAGACAGATGTTTACCAGTAATGATGCTGTCTATGCTTGCACTTTTTGCTTCAATCCACTTTGCCACCTTGTGTCACTGAACATAGCAGAGGAACAAAAAAACACTTAGGATTTTGTCTGTACTATCTACATTACCTATAAAATCTGTATTATCTATCATATGTCTGTATATCCATTTTCTTTCTTGTCATTCTGGTTGAATAATGATTTCAATGATGTCTACTTAAGCTCTACTCATTTTATCTTTTGCTATTTCTCAAGTATTTAAAGTGTGCCTTTTCAGTTTCAGACTATTCATCTCTTCTCTCTTCACTTTTCTCATTCCCATTATAAATAAATTAATAAATCTGAACTATTCAAATATGTTACTATTAAATGTTTTGTCATTCTTAGATCTTGGGACCAGAAAGGAAGCTGCTGTCCAGTTTTACAAAAGGGAAGCTTTTATTCATAGTAAATTCTTTTTCTGAGAAAAATAGACCTGCTATTTTTAATTTGAGATCTGTATTTCTTATAATAACTTTAACTTTAGTTTCAGATGTTTACTATTATTTCTTTTTTTAAGAAAAAGAAGTGCATTGATTTATCTTTATTTTTGTGTATCAAAATATTTTTTGTATTTTTTGATATTTATGCCTGACATCTATCTTGTACAGGAGATCTAACCAAAAACAAAGCTGTATTTGAATCAAACTCAGAAAGAATTTTTTTGAGTCACAAAATCACAAAATCAGAGTGTCTTGGGTTGGAAGAGACATCAAAGATCATCTAGTTCCAGTCCACATCGCATGGACTGTGTTGCCAACCACTTGATCAGGCTACACAGAGCTGCATGCAACCTAGCCTTGAATGCCTTCAAGAATGGCTCATCCACAGCTTTCCTGGTCAACATTTTCCAGTGCCTTACCACTCACTGAGCAAAAAATTTCTTCCTAACACCTTAGCTAATTTTTTCCTCTTACACCTTAGAGCCATTCCCCCTTGTCTTATCATAAGCAAACAATGTAAAAACTCCTGCCTGTAAGCTCCTTACAAGTTCTGGAAGGTCACAATGAGGTCTCCTTGGATTCTTTTCTTCTCCAAGCTATTGGCTGTATTCATCCTTCAGAATGAATCTGAGTTTTTCCCTTGCCGCTTCCTAAAGTGACAGTGCTCCCTGACTCTTCTCTGTCACTCAGTACATCTCTTCCCTCATCAAATCTAGTTTACAGCTCTGGAGATAAGCCCAACCAGCTTGCTGCCTGATATGTTTTTGCCCTTCCTGGTCAGTTGCATCCCAACATGCCTTGACAACTGAAGATACATCCTAGATAATTGAAACCAAATCCTTGAGTGTGACACCACCTGTGCAGATACTCATTCAACTGCTTTTTTCTACTTCTGCCTGGTTCCCAGTTTCCATCTGGGAGGACTGAGGAGAATACTAGCTGTGATCCTGATCTCTTCAAATTCTTCCCAAGGGATGTAAAGTCTCTTAATATTTTCTAATTTCCTTGTTGCAGCCTCTGGTGACCCACATTGAAAGATCAGGAATGGACAGTATTCTTCCAGCTTTATCATACATGCTAGTCTCTCCCTGATGTCCTGAACATGAGCCCCTGACAGGCAGCAAATTTCTTGAGAGGGATTATTCAGGCAGCTAATGGGTGCCTTAGTGCTCCTCACTGTGGAGCCCCCCGTTTACTAAGAACCTTCCCCTTCTTTTGCTGGCACTGTTTCTGACAGTTTGAAGCTTTCATATTGTATCACAACAGAGATTTGCCAGTCTGCAACATGATTCTGTAACGTTTCATTTAATCAGTCAAACTCATTCGACTGGTTACGAACACATTTTGGATTACTCAATTTTTCATTTATAGAAAGGATATAAGACATTTTTACATGTCCCAGAGGAAGATGCTGGGGGGTCAACCAATCCCAATGTTGTTTTTTTTTAACCAAATAATTTGACTTCTGTTTGTCTAGTCTCAGTCAAAATCTGATGAAAGGCTGTATAGTATATCTGCTGCAATTTGCATTATGTATGTTTTTAATTTAAAGGAAAAATACGTAGAATGCGTGATTCAAAGAACTTCTCACTCCCCCCTGAAAATTACTAAATAATTACTTAAAGAGCAGAATGTGAGAGTTTTAGCACTTCATTGAAACAAAGAGTTCTTTATTACTCCATTTATTTCTAAATGATAACAAATACTACAACAAAGGGAGATTTACAGATTTACTATCTATGTGAAGGAAAGAACCATTATCCTAATAAGAGGTTGATGAGACTGCTTCCTACTTAAGGAGAAAGTAAAATAAATTTGGGGAAATAAATATTAAGCTAGTCTAGATTTTTTTTTTTTTTTAAGACTTCAAAGAAAAGATATATAAAACAACATAGTCCACTAAAGGAGAGAAAATAAACTGAGACTGAGTCCTGCATACTTTGTTGAGTGGGAGCAAATTTGATGAATGACTGAAAGATAGATATTCTGATGCAACTTTAGGATCTAGATTTTTTAATTCAATCCTTTATAAAGATTTATCACTGACTTGACCATTTTGGATTCTAAATGTTGATATTTTTGTGCTTAAAGACGGCATAAAATATGTGTAGTTTAAAGTCATGGGGTAACAACATAAGATTTATTCAAAGGAGTGATGAACTGGGCTGCTGGAATATCTTAGCACTCTAGTGCTTTAGCACATTTAGTTCTTTATTGAAAAGTTGGGTCTACATGGGCTGAAATTATAATCATTTCTTGGTCATATTGGACAAAGAAAAAAGATTAAACAAAATCAAGAGCTATTTGGTACTACATCTAGTAAGTAAAAGAGAACAAGAAGAGATTGTAGAATGATGCAGTAGCAAAAGATGATTCAGAAAAAGTATGGTCTACTACTAAGTGGCAGACAGCCTCCTTGATAGACTATACAGAAGAGGCTGAATGCCATCATTTTAGTGTCAGCCTTCACAATGAAACTTGCTTCCTGACCTTTATGCATCTAGGTGTATTGTCAGAAGCAGAACATCAGTAAGCAGCATGAAAGACACAGGATGAGGACTGCTTAAGGAAAAGGAATATATTTCAATTCCTGATTCCAGATAGTTCATACTGAAGGGTGCTTAAAGAACTGTCTGGGCCACTTGCACCAAATTGCAATGTTGGTGGAAGTTCCTTGACTGCTGGAAAAAGTTTAACACTTATTCTATCCTTCCTGGCAAGAAAGACACCCAACCCTAGTCAGCTTTACTTTAGTCCTGGAAACGTAATGATGAATATCTGCTTCTAACTAATTTCTAAAAATGTCAAACATAACAAACAGAATGTGAATTTGGGAAAATAATTCTCGATCAGCCTGGTTGCTTTCTGTGATGAAATGTAATGTGGATAAAGGAAAAACTTTTGCTGTAACATGCTTTGACTTCAGTAAGACTTCTATCACCATTACCTACAGCCTTCTCAATTGAAAAGGCCTGTCAGCCTGACCTCAGTACCAGGGAAGGTTATGGAGCAAATCATCTTGGAGGAGATTGCACAGCATGTACGCAGTGTCCAGGGTATCACGGTGCCCAGCCAGCACGGGTTCGTGAAAGGCAGGTCGTGCTTGACCAACCTCATCTCCTTCTATGACTGGGTGACTAGTCTGGTAGATGAGAGAAGGGCTGTTGATGTAGTCTTCCTAGACTTCAGCAAAGCCTTTGACACTGTCCCTCACAGGCTTCTTCTGGGGAAACTGGCTGCCCGTGGTCTGAACAGATATACACTTCTTTGGGTAAGGAACTGGCTACAGGGCCGTGTCCAGCGGGTAGTGGTGAATGGAGTTAAGTTCAGCTGGCTACCCATTACAAGTGGTATCCTCCAGGGGTCAGTACTGGGGCCCATCCTGTTTAATATCTTTATTGATGACCTAGATGAGGGGATTGAGTGCACCCACAGCAAGTTTGCAGATGACACAAAGCTGGGAGGTGGTGTTGATCTCCCTGAGGGTAGAGCGGCCCTTCAGAGTGATTTAGACAGGCTGGACCACTGGGCTGAGGGGAATGGGATGAGGTTCAACAAGGCCAAGTGCCAGGTTCTGCACTTTGGCCACAACAACCCCATGCAGCGTTATAGTCTTGGGGATGAGTGACTGGATGAGTGTGAAGAAGAGAAGGACGTAGGGGTGTTGGTTGATGCTCGGCTGAACGTGAGCCGACAGTGTGCCCAGGTGGCCAAGAGGGCCAACAGCATCCTGGCCTCCATTAGAAATAGTGTGGCCAGCAGGAGCAGGGAGGTGATCATCCCCCTCTACTCAGCACTTGTGAGGCCGCACCTCAAGTACTGTGTTCACTTTTGGGCTCCTCACTACAGGAAAGATGTTGAGGTCCTGGAGAATGTCTAGAGAAGGGCAACAAAACTGGTGAGGGATCTGGAGCACAAGTCTTATGAGGAGCAGCTGAGGGAGCTGGGACTGTTCAGTCTGGAGAAGAGGAGGCTCAGGGGAGACCTCACTGCACTCTACAACCTCCTGAAGGGAGGTTGTGGTGAAGAGGGATTTGGCCTCTTCTCCCAGGCGATGAGCAGGACACGGGGTAATGGCCGCAAGTTGTATTGGAGAAGGTTTAGGTTGGACATAAGGAAGAACTTTTTCTCTCAGAGAGTGGTCAGGCACTGCAATGGCTGCCCAGAGAGATGGTGGAGTCGCTGACCCTGGTAGTGTTCAAGAAGCGTCTGGGTGAGGAGCTGCGAGATGTGGTTTAGTGCTTGTGGGGGCAATGGTGATGAGGAGACGGTTGGACTGGATGATCTTATAGGTCGTTTCCAATCTTGTGATTCTATGATTCTATGATTCTATGAAAACTAATAAAATATGGGCTGAATTAGCACACTATTGGATAAGGATTGACTGGACCAGCAAGTCTAACAATTGGTGCCTTGATATTTGTTTGGAAGCCAGTTTTAAATAAATAGCCCAGAAGTCAATGCTGGGCTGATATAAATCAATTCTCATCAGTGATCTGGACAATGAAATGCATTGTTACCTCAACAGATTTTCAGATGGTACTAAATTAGGAGAATGGATTGTTATGCCAAATGATAGAAATTCAATCCAGTTGGAGCATGATAAACAGTTACTTGTACAAGAAATCTTGAGAAGCTTGTTAATGAGAATTAAGAAGTTCTGTAACTGAGAACAAACAAAACAAAACACACAAATAAGTACAGTACAGCCAGTAAACATTGGACTGGGTAACCAGTGTGCTGAGAAATGCCCAGCTTTTACATACAAGACACCAATGTTATGTCACTATGAGTAAGTCAGAATTCTTGCTGGTTTGAAAGAGAAGGAGGGTTGTAAACAGGCTAAGAAAAGTTATTAAGTCACCCTGCTCAGCACTGGGGAAATGTATGATAAATACGGAGAAATGTGGACAAACTGAGAAGATGGAACTTCTATATTGTTTATGAACTTTGAAATTGCGAGAACTTATACCAGGGTGGTGTTTCAACTGAACAAACAGGCAAAAGACTCCTTAATTAAAAAAAACATTAAATCAATACATATGGTATCTTCATTTTTAAATTTCTCAGTTCTCATAGATTTTTTGACTAGTTCATCAAGTAATAACTTATCTGGGACATTTGCTATCTACAAATACTTTTTTTCAATTGTAACTATCTATCAGTTACAAAAGAAGATGTATTTATTTATTAGTTAATTTTTTTAAATTGTGTTATTACTGTGTCTTTAATGCTGGAAAGGACTCACAGAGAATTTTTTTTTATCTTCCAAGGGCTCTGACATATCCGAGGAACACAAGCAACACAATATCTTCCTAAAAAATATGTAAAAATGGTTTTGCAATTCAAGTCACTTTTGTAGTTCTGACACTATATCTTGGATGGGAGAGGCTGCCAGAGGAAAAATGCAATCAGATGTCACTGCTGATGACAGCATTTTCTCTTTCAGTGCATAAGACCTAGAATGCTCTAGAATAAGCATGTAGAAGCCACTGGGCAGACATTTAATAATCTTTTCCTGCTGGAACATTGTTGCCAGGGATGCCTTCTCTTTGTCTCTTTGTCTATAGGCTCAGCAGTCACTTTTATTGAGATTGCATCTCTAGATTGTTTAACATTGACCTGTAGAACTATGTCAGAAGACTTAAGATTTATAGCGGCTCTGAAACTGAATTAAATTTAAATTACTAAGTATCGTTATTGTGTATACATGTTTTGTAGCACTGAAGGAAAAAAAAAAATCAACACATCTTTAAAAACAAATAAAAAACAAAACAGAAAATGCTGAGTTTTATAGCAATCAGAGTGGTATCTGAAGCCACTTTTTTTCTCTGCAGTAATCAGTGTGTTTACTGATTAAGAGAGTGGATAGTGATAGGACAAGGGGGAATGGTTTTAAACTAAGACAGGAGAGGTTTAGGTTAGATATTACGAGGAATTTTTTTACTCAGAGGGTGTTGATACACTGGAACAGGTTGCCCAAGGAGGTTGTGGATGCCCATCCCTGGAGGCATTCAGGGCCTGGCTGGATGTGGCTCTAGGTAGCCTGACCTAGTGGTTGGCAACCCTGTGCACTGCAGGGGGTTGAAACTACATGATCTTTAAGGCCCTTTTCAACCCAGGCCACTCTATGATTCAATGATTCTAATTCTGAAGACTTCATTCTTTTCTTACCTGCTCTCATTCGCACAAATTTGAATCCCAAAATCTTTTCCCTCACTGTGATTTTCCTCTTATCCTACCAGTGATCTCTTCTTACAGCTAGGACTATAATCTCCTCTCATTCACTTCAGCAATTTCTCACTTTCCTCATAAGCCCCTGTGTTCTTTGTCTGTTCTCTATCAGAATTCGAGAGGTGTCCTGCATGATCTAGATGACCTTGGCTGGCTAGAGTTAAAGTAGTAGTAGTAATCCCGATTCTGTCTATGTATCAGAATCGTTCTCACAGGATTCTCACAGGAGCTACTGTGGTGACACAGAACAAATTATTAAGGTTCAAATGATTATCAGGAACTGTCTGTGAAGAGCAACTCATCCTTTGGGCTTCAAACACTTTGCTGGCATGGACCTTCTGGCTGTTTTGTGCATCTCTATGATACAAAGACTCCAGTTTAGTTTCCTCATTCTTAATGAAGGCAGGTTGGAAGGAAATTTTGTTTATTTCCTTTTTTTTTTTTTTTTTTTTACAGGGGTTGGAAGGGACCTCTGAAGATCATTGAGTCCAACTTCCCTACTAATGCTGGTTCCCCACAGCAGATCACACATGAAATCATCCAGGTGGGTCTTGAATATCTCCGGAGAAGGAGACTCCACAACCTCTGTGAGAAACCTGTTCCAGTGCCCTGTTACCCTCACAATAAAGAAGATATTCCTTGTATTCTTATGTATTCTTATGTATTCCAGGTTGCTCCCATTGCCCCTTGTTCTGTCACTGCGCACCACTAAAAGAGCATGGCCGCATTCACTTTACTGCTGCACTTGTATTTGTAAACAGTGATATGATCCCCTCACAGCCTTTTCTAGGCTGACTAGTCCCATATCTCTCAGCCTTTTCTCATGAGAGATAGCCCGAACCCCTAACCATCTTTGCGACACTATCCCTTGATCCCTGTTCCTCATTTTATCCTCTGTCTTTCAGATCTGCATGGGCTGAAGATTAACTGAAGCTATTAGTACAGGAATTAGCATTACTTTGATTTCATCCTCAGAGAAGAGAATACTTTCAGTTTACATATGCAAACAGACTACCAAATCTTACTGATATTCAAGGCTCCCACCTAAAACCACATTTCCTTCTGATGAACAAAAAGTACAGAACACTCAGTTGATTCATATTTATCATCAGTCCCCTTCAGGGCTGATTAGGTGTCATGGTTTTGTGATTTTTGGTTTTCTGTATTCTACATCATAACATCATGTAGTGCACTGGGAGTTAAAGTGTTAATGCTCCAATTCCAGGTACTTGTCCCTGTACATCACAGAAGTCATGGAATCTGGCCCTTCTGGTTTGGGCGGTCTCTTACTGCCTTGAAGGGGGTGTTAGAGGGTGCTTTCCTAGCCATATCAAGCTTTTCAGGTTTGACTTGGTCTCAGGAACTCTATTTTATTTGATTTATTAGTCTCAATTTCAATTAGATTGTAATATTTTGTGTTATCTTGCATTCTGATATCATAGTTAGTAAAATAAGTTTGCCGCTGCTTTTTTTCCTTCCTTGAGCCCAGCTCCCATCTCCCTGTCCCTTTCCCCTTTTCCCTTTTCCTTCTCACTGTGTGGGGCTGGGGAGGGGGATGGGCAGAGGCCTACTGCCCCCCTGTCATGGGCATAGGTTGATCTAATTAACACCGTGACATTAGGGTAGATGAAACCACAGCCAGTGATTACATCTAAAAATCAATTTACTTTTTTTGAAATTTGCTCTTTTCTCTGCTTTTTTTTTCCTCTATAGAATACATAACATACATAATACTTAATGACTAATTTTTTAAAGAAAACACAAAAAGATTCAACTTTGAACTGTTACCGTGTTGAACAATAAAAGATGGGATCATTGGACAGAGTGAGGAATGCAATGCTTGGAGACTGGTTGTGCATTGATCAGTAGGTAGTAAGCAATTGCTCTGTACATCACTTGTTTTGTACATTCCATTGTTATTATTATATCAAGATTTCCTTACTTGTTGGAGGGTCTTATTAAACTGCCTTTATCTCAACCCAGGAATTTTACCTTTTTAGTATTATCTTCTCATCTCCCCTTCTCACTACAGGAGCGAGTGAACAACTAGGTGGTGCTCAGCTGTCTGTCAGGTTAAACCACAACAGCTTGGCAAGTAGGGTGAAGACAGAGACACAACACTAGCGACTTGCATATTTCAGTAAAGTATCCAAACTTATTTTTTCCCATGGTTTCAGAATTTTAATCACCTATATATTAACTAGTACTGGCCAAGGGAAAACAGCTCTTTTCATTTTTTTTATAGGAGACTTTTAACAGTGCTAAGTCTGAAGTCCATTGAAACCTCCAAAGAGTAGTGGCTTTCTCACACAGAGAAGTCAAGAAGTGCACTAATACCCAGGTACAATCTTCCTCTCTTTTTTTATTACATTCTCTTTAATAAACTCTGTAAAATACTCCCATGTGAGATTAGAATTGAGCTGGTGACCATTTCCACCCTGTACATGGTGTGCAGTAATTTGTGCTTAACGGAAAGTTGCAGTTAACCAGACTGATACTGAAGACTCTAGAAGTCTTCCATCTTGGAACAGAAAAGCACCACGTTACTGCAGATGCCACAGTGTGGCAGTCATAGAGTAATGTTACACTGAAAGGAGAAAAAAGCACACCATTTCAGGTTCCTAAGAGTAATGCAATATTAGAATTACATATTCAAGTAGTGGTTTCAGCTGACACTGAAATGGACACTTGGCAGAAGTCCATTTCAGTTAAAGATTTATTGCTAATATTTGCTGGACTAGGAAGGACTGATATTTTTCATGCTGCTTCTGTTTCAATGTTCCCTTGCTGTCATCACTACCCCTTATACTGCTCTAAGGCAATTCCAGTCAGGGAGGCTGAGTCAACCACACAAAGATCAGCTAATACAGTGCTGCAGAACTCTTGAGGTTTGGCCCACAGAGTATAATAATTCCTCTACCCGCCTAAAATTTCACTTGGATATTTTTGTTTTAAAAATCCATACACTTAAGAGCTCCTTCGTTTGATTGTTTAACTGCGGTTTTTTTTTTCATAAGCATTCTGGCATGCTATATTAACACTGTAAGGTGATGAAAACATCTTGATTTCTTGGATTCTTTCTGTATGAGTTCCACTTTTGAAGTTCAGATGGTAGAAAAGAGAAATAGGAAAATAGAGTCAAATAAATTTAGATACAATAAACTTATCTTGGCATTTGAGCAGCAACCTATCATCAATTACCTGTCAGAAAGGGTTTGTATTGTAAATGTAATGTTTCTCCATTCTATTTTTAAAAGGCATAATCCAGTGAAAAAATTCTGGGGGGGGGGGCCCCCCCGGGGGTGTTGGAGAAGTTCTCAAACCCAAATTTCCTTTAAAATAGATAGATGAGCACACACACCACATTTTATGCTAACTCCTCTTCATGGATGACTTTGTAGAGTTTCATTTTCCTATGTGTCTATATCAGCCCTTGTAGTGGTCTAAGTGCAATAAGTTTTGCAGTCTTCCTAGTGACTTGCAGGATATTTAAGCATTATTACAGTTTAGGTTTCAAATTCAGCTGTCTCTTTCTGTAGCACAGAGCCCAACTTGTGTCAGTGTTCAGAAACAACTGTTATGTTTCTGATTCAGGACATTTTGCCTTTCTGTTCATTTCCATAAATTTTCTCTTGCAAGCATTTTGGCTTTCCAAGAGTATCTCACACTAAATGACAACAGTTTTTCTCACATGTCTTAGCCTGATTTTTAAAAAACTGAATTTACCTTTATTTTTCTTAGATCGTGCTTTTATAACAGCTTTTGAAACATTACTTATTGGTTTTCTTTGAGCGTGTTTGTTCTTCATTCTGCTTTAACATTATTAATGAATTTCATTAATGTGATTAGCTTTGTTTGACTGACACATGCAGCTAACTGCATAAGGGAAAGCCAAAGTTATATCCTAGTTACTTATGCAGCTGCAATTTGAGTGTACAGTAACAATTTGAGTAGCAAGTACCAAAATATAACTGGAAGATTTGAAAATACTGCTTTTCTGTTTTATAGGATTGAAAATAAAACAGTAAACTTTTAAAGATGAAGGGATATTAGCACTGTCTTGATATGTACTATAACATGTAATTTTAATGTGGCTAATAACCAAAACAATATTCAGAAGTCAATATGTCTGTACTGGGCATAAATCGCAGAATGCTGGTAGTGTAGGTTTGCAGGGGGGAGTTTAGTGGTAGAGGCTGTGAAATACTCTATGCTGGCCTCAGCCAATCCCAATACTGCTTGTCCCTGGTTTTAGCTGCTCAGCATCTTCTAAAAGTACAGCCTGGCAGAGAATCCTCTAGTGCAACTTCTCTGACTAATGTAAGGAAAAGCAACTCTGAAGGTCTGGAGATGTTCTAGATGCTGTTAGAAATCTAGTGGCAGTTATTCTTGGAAATACACGTGAGGAGGGATGCTAATGAGGGGATAGCTGATTGCATCATTGAACATCATTGAAGATACACACCTGGAATCATGTGACTCACACTAAGGGCAGGGACATCTCCAGGGGAAAATAGCTATGACAGATCAGTTCTGGAACAAGAACAAATCTGAAGGACTGCAGCTGTGAGAAATCCACACTGGTACAATGTATGGGCACCATTACACCAGAGGAGAGGAAAAGGAGAAAAAAAAACAAAAGGAGAGGACTAGAATCTATGAGGAATATAGAATAGCAGAATAGCAGAATACACACAGTAAACAAACCTTATGTATTGTCCATTGCTTCATCAAAGGAATTATTATTGACTCTGTGTAGTCCATGTCAAACACTAGAATGTTAGACAAATTAAGACCAGGAAGGGGGGAAAAGGTGTTTACTGAAGGGCTTAATTATCTTCTTTTTTTTTTTTTTTTTTATCTTCTTCGTAATATCCAAGTGATTGAAAAGAAACAGATGTTAATTGACTGTGAAATAAATTAAGCAAAAAGTTTTGTCCATGATAGTGTTTATCAGTAGAGAAAGTCAAAACATTAATTGTGGCAAAATTTATGGCATGTCTGCTGGTGGTGGTCTTCCTTTTAGGGGCAAGAATCCTCTCATCAAATAGCAACCAAAGTAAGATAGTTTTACGGAGTACTGAGTGGTATATTGTTTTTTTGTTTTTCCTTTTTCTCTCAGAAGATGCAAAACTGATCTACAGACTCTGTTCTTTTTCTGCAACATTGAAGACCCAAGTTCAACTTCTCATTTTACAAATGACTTTTATACCACCAAAGTCTGTGGTTGTTCCTTTTGTCATTTCTTTTTTATTTGTGCATCTTAATAGTTTTTTTTTGTGTGAAATTGATCCCATACTGAATCCTGCAAGTGAACAATTAAATTGTAGAAATGACTATATCCAAAGTTATACACAAACGTATTAAAGAAATATAGGACAATCTAGTATAAAATTTAAATGGATAACTTTAAAATAGGCTTTTGTTTTTAGCATATAACAACAGCGTTCTATGCTGTAAGATTTTCTGGTTAAAAAGGGCAATGAATATTGTCAAATTAAATATTTGCTGGATGAAAATTTCTGCCTCTTTCTCAATTTTCTTTGGGGTGAATTGAACCATATTAACAAAAATTCTGAATATTCTCTAAAGTTGAACTTTTGAAAATAACTGTGTAGTTCTCAAATACCTCATCTACCATTTCACAACCAGATTGTGTCCTGCGTAGGCTCTGCAAGCTCACATAATAAAATTAGGATGAAAAATTACAAACAAGGCTTGGTTCATTAAACAGCAGAGGAAAAGGCAGCTGCCAGGTCGATATGTAAGTCAAGTTCTCTGTGTGTGATGTGATTTGCAAATAGGATGCTGTTATTGTATTAGCCCTAAGTGTTTCGGTGTCACGTATCTAAAAGCTCTAATGCAGCAGGTAACTAAACACTTTTTTTTTTTTTTTTTTTTGAAACAATAGTGTCAGGAAGAGTAGCACCTTAATCTTCCACTTCACTAAGTCACACATTCATCTTTTCAGGAAATGTTGCACTAGTTGCATTAACCTCTCTTGACTGTTTGAATCTTTGTAGTTGTCACTTATGGAATATCAAATTTTCACTGTGTTATTTAAGAAGATTTTCATGGTTTTATTTTTGTTTGTTTGCTTGTTTTCTTTGGTTTTCATAACATGCACAGCAATCTTACTATATTATTTTTAGACATTGTTATTTGATGTTAGTTAAAGGAAAGAAGCTGCTATATTCTTCATTCTTTACTTCCGAATCTATTTTGAGCCTACTGACAGCTACAGTAATGTAATTTTGAGCTCACCTCAGTTATCTTACCTATGATCCCAGAGAGTCTATATGAATTTTTTGGAGCATACAGAACCCTCAAGCCTACCCAGAGGCATATAATGCTATTAGTACAGCAGCACAAGGCCCAGACACCTGCAGTCATGTACAGACAGACTGTCAGTTCCTTCAGAGGCCCTGCTTGGGTGAGGTGCAGGCAAATCTGGGGCTAAAATGTCTTACCTATGCACAAATGAGTCCCACTCATGCTGGATGCTTCATTACTTGATGCATCATACAATGCTACTGCAGTTTGATTCAGATGAAACCACATCTATTTAACAGAAATTGTGAAATTTGATCAATGAACATGATAAGCAGGAAAAAACAATGAGAATAAAAGAACAACTAAATGGTAGAAATGACTATATCCAAAGTTATGCACAAATGTATTAAAGAAATATAAAAAAAAATCTAGTATGAAATTTAAATGGAGAACTTTAAAAAAAGGCAGCTTTTTTAGCATATAACAACAGCATTCTATGCTGTAAGATTTTCTGATTAAAAAGGACAATGTCACTTTTTTTGTTGTTGATTTTGAGGCATTTTTAACTGAAAAATGAAAATGAAAACAGCATTGAATATGTGATAACCGCATATACTGCTGTCCAGTGGATTTATTTATGGTGGTTCTGTGGGCAAAGATACAGTGCCACTTATTCATACAGCTCCAGGGAATAGTGGGTCTTAAGTAGTGCCTGAATATTTTGTTTAAATCTAGTTTTGGTTCTTATTATGCAACCAGCAGAAGAAAATCACAAAAATACTTTTTTTAGATTAAAAAAAAATCTGTAATCTCCACATTTTTCTTAAAAGTAAAAGAAAGTATTTGATAAATACTGACATTTGTTTCAAAAGACAGAAGGCCATTCTGAAAGCAATCAGTGATACTACTTTTCTCCAATTCTGAGTGGCTGACAACAGTACACTTGAAAACTGAGTAAAATGATCACAGTAAGAGTCTGAGTTTCTAGATTTGATGCTTATCTGTATATTAGCACTGTAACAATTATGGAATATGGAAAAACATTAATGACATCATCCAACCAGTGTATCACCAGTAATGAAAAGAAGAACATAAATAGGAAACTCAAAGAAGAAGAATGTATTCACTGGCTGCCACATTTGTTCAAAGGATGAATCCTGCAATTTTAGTGATATTGTAAATTGATTTTCATGGATACTTTATTTTTATGCTGAGAAAGCCTCTTCCCTTTTAATTAAAAAATGCTGAAACTTCTATCCTCCTTGTACTTTGGGAAGAATAAGAGATGCATGATCCTACTGTAATCCCAATGTAAAGGTCCAATCTGGAAATGGAAGCAAAGAAGTGCTAATCTTCTCTGGCTGCTTTTCTGTCTGTTTCTAATATGAGTCATCATGAAGAGATAGTGTTATACTGAAATAGCATTTAAATATCCTAACTCTGATCTTCAAAGCTGTTAGGATTCTAGTTTACAAAGATTTTTTAAGTTTTGAAGTCTAAATGACTTTAAAATGCCTGTCAGTATGTGAACTTTCTAAAACACAACATTTTCTTCCTATTGCCTATGTTTTTTAGTTCAAACTCAATAGAAAATCTTTGTAAAAAAGGTTAGCATAATTCTGCAGCATGCCACCAGAGAGTAGGACGTTTTTGACTTGTCAAATTGCCAGGCTAAGAGCTCAAACCCAGGTAACTTTAAACAATTTTAATCAGATAAACTTACTCTAAAATAACTCTTAAAATCAAGTTGAAATTGTTAGGTCATACTGTTATCTGAAGAGACTGCAGAAGTAGTTCAATTGAATCCAATTTAAGAAAAAATACTTTTTCATTTTAACTGCAATGTCATTATGGACTGTGAGAGTCTAAGGTCATATAAACTGGCAGGGCCAGAGAGAGAACCAAGGAGGGAAAAATGCATTCAGTTTTTAAGTGATAAGAAAATTTGTGACGTTGAGTAGGGTTTCATAATAGCTATACTTCAGTCAAAGTTCAGCTTGAAGGTAATGGAGTATAAAATAATCCCCCATTGAGGACTTGCCATGTGAAATGGCAATAGAGGAAAGTAACAGTTTTTAAAACCACTGAACCACAGCCCCAAGTGCAATTTGAGAGCTGGCATCTACAAATAGCCTGAGGGAAAGAGAGAAGTACATTTAGATTGGTATATGACGTAAATTGGGAAAAGAAAGGAGATTGAGCATCACCTTCCAGTAATGAAAGTTGGGCTATTCAAAATTCATTTTTTCTTCTCTGATATCTGCTGATGTGCTTGAATCATAGAGTAAAAGTAGATCTCAAGAGAAGTCAAGAGGTGTTTATGCGCACTCCTGGAACTGATGTCTGATAGCCTTCTCCAGGTGGTGTGAAATCACTGAACCAAACTTCTTACCTGTGCGTTGAGCTCACTCCAGATATATTTGATTTTCATTTGTGTTTTGGCACATTATAAGCAAATATCAGCCGTTTCAAGCTTATCGTTTATCAACTAGACACAGACTAGTTGATAAGATTGATGTAAAATTTATTTTGAAATACAATAGCAAGGTTTTTATATTTATTGTTTTCAAAAATATACTTATTTTAGGTAATCTTGAAAAAAAAATCATCTTCCTCTGGCATTAAAGTAGGCTCCTTTTTCTTCCATTCTTTATCATTTTGTGCTACCACAGTATTATACATAAATATTATAAACCATATTATTACCAAAGCTTATTTTCTGCCTGGAATAAAATGTATAAATCCCTTACACATTTTCCTGTGTAAGTTCTGTCATTCGTACTGTGAAATACAGACTTTCTGATTAAAAATTGCATGTGTTATTAATAGCTCTTGATACAATTTTCCTTTTTTTTTTTTTAATTGCTTATTTTTCTAACCCATATCAACTGTTAACATACAGGAAATTCTGAGCTGAAAGTTCTGCAATTTAATTCTACATTACATGAAAATATATTACCTTCTGTTTTCTTGAATATTTCATTTAATGACCCTTATTTTATATACGGTGGAAAACGTTTGGGAGAATGATGAAGTATTTCTATTTTTTTTCCTATATCAATTTAATTATCATATAAATACATGTTATATCTTCCACAGGTCACATTTTAAACTCCTATGTAACTGACCTTGTCCGTGTATGGACGATTTATGAAACCTTTCATTATCCTTGTTCTTTTTATTGTGTCTTTCCCTATTCTACTCTGCCAACCATCAGAAAATATGAAACACTCAAGTACAAAATACTGTTTTTATCTGTACAAGAGGTCATCTAGAAAGGTTCTGGAAAATCACTCCTTGGATATCTTCAAAAGTCATCAGGACAAGGTCCTGGTCAACCTGCTCCGGGTAGCCCTCCTTGAGCAGGTGTTGAATCAGGTGGCCTCTAGACATCCCTTCGAACTTCAATCATAATATGATTCTGTGAATCTGGGATTTACAGAGTAGCCAAGATCACTGTTTCTTTTTTTAACTCTACTTTCCCAGTATATCTGGTTTTCTTTTCCTATCAGCATTAAATACTGATATAAATAGTATTTTGAAGGAACTGTTCACCTTAACTTTTGTAATACTTTAGACTTTGCTCTTATCTATGTAGTTGCATTTGTTTCACTGAGTTTTTTCATATTAATCAGCACTAAATTTCATTATATTAACTAATTTCTTAGCTTTATGTAATTCTCATGCAGCTCTTTTGAGATAAATTTACCTTTTCTATAGCTATAATATCAACAAATTTTGACACCTCACTCTGTTCACTAGGTCAGTTGCAAAAACGTTAAAAGTCCCCATACAAACCTCTGAAAGATATTTCCTTTCTCTGACAAGGCAGCAAACTTCAGTAGTTAATTACATTAAATTTAAGTAGGAAATTACATAAA
The DNA here is from genome assembly GCF_019232065.1 of Centrocercus urophasianus. Classification (NCBI taxonomy): domain Eukaryota; kingdom Metazoa; phylum Chordata; class Aves; order Galliformes; family Phasianidae; genus Centrocercus; species Centrocercus urophasianus. The sequence continues at coordinate 65,632,763 of NW_024884364.1, read as the reverse complement.
TACTGGAAATATTCATGGTTTCCTAAAGTAGATTTGAAATTCCTGAATATCACATAATACTGCTGATTTATTGACAGTCATTTTTTCTTTGTTCTAATACCTGTTTTATGCATTCTTCACTTGAACCATTTCCCCAAACTTTAATTCTAACACTAACCCAATTTCCTAAACTAATTTCTACACACAGATCTAGCATAAAAGCCTTCCAAGACTCTGTCTACAATGAACACAGGTTCTGAGAACTGTTGCTACAGACCCCAAATAGCTGATCTGCAGAAGATAGCATTTAAGAGATGTGATCAAATGAAGCATTGAAAACTTTCTGAAAGAATCTCATTGATTATTTTCACCTTTTATTCATGAGCAGTCATCTTTACCTGTTCCTTCTCTTCTGACTGTGGCATGTTCACCACTGATTTAAATATTGGACATACAGATGACAAGAATGGAAGTGTATCCACTTCCCTCACCAGTCGGGAGAATAATATTTTTAGGAACAAATGTTTATTTTACCTTGATATCTAATAATTCTTATCTTATAGTCTGTTTATTTTTTAAATGGTAAAACTCTACACCAACATTAGCTAGAAGGCTGTAAATCAGACCTTAATTTATGTCAGTTTGGAGTGCTTTGTACAAAAGATTAGGGTTCTGAGGCCATTTCCAAAAGGTAAATACTCCCTAAATCGACATTGGTTTTAGCTGTACAGATCTCTTTTTTTTTTTTTTTTTTTTTTTTTTTTTTTTTTTTTTTTTCTATAAGCTCAAAACATTAGTATGTTTTTGTATAGACAACTAAATAACTTTCAGCTGGTAATGATTTTCAGACATTAGTGACTTGGACTGAATTTGAACTTGCAACTTATATGTATATTGTGGATTCTTAATCATAATAGCAAAGCACTTTAGAATAAATCCTCCTCCTAATTTTCCATTTCTGCCTTTTTTTTTTTTTTTAATATGTATATAAAGAAGTGATTATTCTGTTATTCTACTTACCTCTACTGAGGGTAAAAAATAATGGATTTAAATCAAAGCATTATATTAAGTATCATTTTGAAATTATTTATTTTTGTCTTGCATAAAAGTAGACTACATCAGGAATCAGAGTCTACAGGGAGTTCCATCTGATTGTCAGCTGAGGGTTAGATTGAATAGTACTGAGCACTTATGTAGTACTTCATATGTTCAAAGTACTGCACAAACATTAGCTAAATAAAACAAATATACACCATTAAGGAAGTTATATTCTGATGAGATAAACAAATATGTAAAAATGCATGACAAATCACCTAAATGTTTCTCCTTTGGAAAAAGGAATTTTTGTCTGAACTGCAGTTCATAGTGTTCCAATATTTTGTACTAGACTTTTTTTTTTTTTTTAATTAGCAAACTGAGCAGACATCATTTAAGATGTCTGTTCAGGGTGGGTGAATATATATTGTAGAAAAACATCCTTGAGGTTTGTGACAAATATTCTGCACAATATTATTATTATGTGAATTAATACAGGAAACTTCAGCTTTAGCATTTAGCAGCATGTGGTAAAGAATTTTAATTTCCTTGCTATAAAGGTTAAGTGTTCCTTGGAGCCCACTTGTTAATATTCCAAAACAGAGTAGGTAGGGAACTTCCTCCAAGAAAGCTACTAGTGCGTTCTATAAATATTTTAATAGAAAAAATCTATGGATTTCATAATCCTAATCCTAACAGAGAAGTCAAGAATGAATTTAATTAACTTTTTAAAAATACAGAAACTTTTGATTTCTAAACATTTATTTATTTATTTATTTTCAATAAAGAGGCATTTGAGCAAGCTATGGGAAATTTGAATATGAAATATTGGCCAAAGTGTGCATGAGAATTGCTAAGGTATTTTTTTTACCTGAACTAGGAGTTGAAGTCTAACACATTCTGACACACCAGCTCACCAAGGCTGATGTATCTGCATTAATCACATGATTTGAAACAAGTTTTAATGTTTATGTCAGTAGGGCATTCAAATAATGTTCAAAAATCGATAATCATATTATTTTTCTGCAGCATTCAGTTCCTAGTTTGTAGGGCCACTCAGACTCTCAAGAATTTGAATTTAATTATGCTAGTGGCAGTACATGTTTAGTGATGCCCTGCCTTCAGAAATTAGTGATAGTGAAAATACTTTCTACTGGATCACTTCTCTGGACTATTTTAGGCTATTGGGGAAAGAAGATGAATCAGGCAAAAAAACTGTTGGAGCTCTCTTCTCAAAACATTTGATTACTCCCTGAACTCTTACACTTTTCCAGCCCTTTGGTCCTGATGGAAATCTCTTTGTTTACATTTGACCCCTTCCTCTTTCATCCAGGTCCTGTAACTTACTTACTGGCAAGATCCTGAAGTCTTCCTGTTTTTATACTTCTTCTTAGAAGGCTTAGATGGCCTGCCTAAATAGAAAGAAATTTGTCTTTGTAATCCATTGGAAATAAGCAGGAAGTGGAAACCCCTCTTAGCTCTGGGTCATTTTGGAGCAGGTTTACACAGCTGAGTATTGATAGTTCCTACTCTCTCTACCCACTTTCTTTTACTGTAAGTTATAAAGTATAGGTATCTCGTGGAAGACAAGCTGCTGTTTTTGCATGGCAGTGTTGGCTTGGAGTGCAAGAGGAAAACGTGAGCATGAATTTCACATGATCATGTACATGTATGCTACTTAGATCTTAGTCAAACACAGAGGACACTGAAATAACCAGCAAAGATAGCCCTTAAGAAAAAAAAAGGAAGCAAATGCATAAACACAGCACTGTCAGAATAGATTCATAAAAGGAAGGACTTAGTCCAGCAGGTTATTTATTTTGGTAAGTAATTCTTATTCTTTCATCAACCTGGAACTGTCTTTTAAAATTGCTTGCCTGCTTAAAAGGTAACTGATTACACAAATAGAACACAGTATACTGTTCATACAAATCTATGGTTCTTATCATATTTGATCATTATTGACAAAAGTTAAAGTAGGAGTCATAGGAAAAATACTTGGTTTTTTTTTCCTCTTTTCATTTTTTTTCAGCTAATTCTATCCTCTAGTGAAATTTTTGTTGAGTTTTGGGTTTTCCTTCATTTAATTTCCTTAAGTTTGTCTCTTATGAGAGAGGACGTTTGGTAGCCACTACAGTGCATGGCAACTCAGAACTTTCATTTTCTAGGTATGAAGATATAGACTAGAAATAAAAGAATTGAAATACAGACTAGGTAATCTTTCCAGGTTTTGTACGGTGTAGCTTGAAAAAACAGGCCCAAGATCTCAAATGATACCTGAAGGGGATGCACATGGGATAGAATTATATGTTAAAGCTGCCTTTATTTGCTGGACAAGTTTTATACTTTGCAGGTGGCAAAATCTATAAATATTTGTTTTTATTTTGAATTTCTAAACTATAGTCTATGAATTGAAGGAAAATTCATCCCATGGGGAGCTTAAAATTTACTTACATCACTCACAACCCACTGGAATAAACCATATTTTAGCAGACAAGAAATCAAATAACTTAATATGAATCAGGAAATGTAAATCAGGAGGTGAGTCTGAGGAGATCAAGAAAAATGTACAAGTAAAACATTTCAACAGTAGAACAAGTAACAGGTGGACAAATATAGTTTCAGGAAAGCTGCCAAATGTTGAAAAGTGCAATGAAAGTGGACACAATACAAAGTAATTATAAAATGCTATTTCAGAATGAAAATTAATGTGGAGACTGCTAGAGACAGTTGAATAAGAGTAGTATGGCTGCAAGGGAAGACTTGCAGAGGACTTCATACAGAAATGTGATTAAAAGTTGTCCATAATTTACTTTTGGAAACATCAAACCAAGCACAACTCCCATTATGACAGTTGTCAGATGAAAGTAAAAGCAACATTTCTTCCAGTTTTTTTTTTTTTTTTTTTTTTTTTTTTAATTTCTGGTTTTCAACTTCCTAAGCCCCTTATTCTATCTGACCTTACTGATCCTTTATGTTATTGGCAATTTATCTTGGGCTATGCTTGTTCTTTTGTGGATATGCTCTTTTGAATTCTAGATCTTGTTTGTGTCACCTCTTCGTTTGATTTCTTATTTCACAGTACTTTTTCTAATTACGTGTCTGCTAACATAGATAATGGGATTGATTCCTCTTTCTTTTCTGAGTGAAAAATTCTCTGGAGAAATTTTCACTTTCTTATTACCAGTTAAATTCTAGAAAGTCTGGTAAAAAGAAATACATAATAACAAAGCAAAAAAACAACAGAAAACAAAAAACAAAAAACAAAAAAACCACAGGAGATTGCTGAAAAACTTTGTCAGATCAACCAGCCCTTCAGATCAATCACTCGTTACTGTATTTTATCTACTGGAGTGACAATTTTGTTTGTGTTACAAGAGAAAGAAGATTCCCAGTAACTTCTCTAAGAATACATCATGTTTATTTACTACATCACATGAGATTTAATCAATTGCTTTGTGCAGTGCTTTAAGACCCTCTAAAGACTCGTGTGGTTTAAGTGGAGTGATGTATATTTCACATGTAATTATGTCTCCTACTTACATCAAAGATTGATGTTCAAGATTTATTTTTAACATCTGTTGATGCAATTAAAATCTCATTTAAAAGTCTAGAAATATACTTTCACATTATCTCTAAGTTTTGGTATTTCACTAGTCTGTCACTGTTTCAAACAGAGATGCAGGTGATCCTATCTTTAGAAATCTACCTGGCTTTGCATTTGGGTACATAGGAGAAAAAATGGAGGACATTATTAAATTATGTGTTAGCTCATATCCAGTACAGTTCCTTTCCTTTCTGAGTGTGTTTTGTGGCAAGGAATTTCATTAGATATGTCTGAGTATATTAAGTAAGATCAGTTGGTCCTGAATCTAAACAACTCCAATAATACATCTTTGAATCTGCCCAAATTGCATTCAGCTTGATGAGGATTGGATAAGCTCTTAGGGAAAGTCTGTGAATGCTCAAGGTTGTGATTCAGGTCTCAAGAATTCTGAACTGAGTGAAGAAGGGTTATGAAACCAGCTGTTCCAATATTAACTGAAAATTAACAACTGTTTTGTGTTCAAGTCATCTTCAGGCCCTATCATTCAATTAGTTGATTTCTATATTGTATCCTATATGTCCTTCTTTGGACAAAAAACTGATGTGTTATTGTTGAATGAAATGAAACTTTAACATGAACAAACAAGCAAACAAAAACTTGGGAAAACCTCAGAAATAAACAAAATAAATGTCACCAACCGCAGGGTACAAAATTTAGAATACGGGCATAAGAGTTTAATAAATGTAATCCTGGAGAGGTTTTATTGTGCACTCCAGAAAATGGTTTGACTCTCTGGAATTTCAAAATATGAGAGGCATGTCATTTCCATTACATATAAGACTTCTTCGATTAGAATGCTTATTCAATTTTTCCTGATATTCTCTTGCATAAGGTTAAGATAGAAGCAGCTTTGATGCATGCTTACTAAATGCTACTTTGCACCTAAAAATTGCCCTTTGTAAAAATACTTCATACCAGTAGTAATTAAATTCCTAGAATATAAGTATTTTACCAGAAAAGGGAAGGAAGTAAAACAGCAGTTTTTCTGCTTCCTATGTTGTTCTCTATGGCTAAATTCCTTTCTCTCTCTCTTTCCATCTCTCTCTCAGTTTCAGAGGGAGCGTTGCCAATTAATTTACTTTAAATTATATTGATGGTCCTGTGATTGTTCTCTTAGTTTAGTTACTCTCTATAGTCTAAAAATTATAAAATTCATGATGAGTATTGTCACTAATGCTACTGAAAAAGGCTGTTTGCCAGCTCACGTGATTTAAAATGAGAAGCTTTACCTGCATCTTATTCTAGCTTTTCAATTCTTTGAAAAAAGCCTCATTAAAATCCCAGGACAAATCAAATTTTAGGCCATCTCTGGAACATCCTAACAACTGAATTACATGTTAGCAGAACTGCAGAAAAGTTTAAGTTTCTATGAGGAAAATCTTTTACTTAAGATAGAGGTGTTTAAAACTACAGATTACTCATATGTAAGGTATGATTCTATATCTATTATAGAGTGGAGAATCTGTAGGGTGGCCTGACCTGTTCTACTTACCATGAATACAAACTACTTTCATCAGCCTAAACACATTAACTGACAAATCTTCACATTTTTAGAGGCAGATTTAAATTTCCAAAGAAAATTAAAATTGCAGTACTTTATGTATCTTTATTACATCCAGTGTCTGTCGCAGGATTGATTTGCCCACAAAGTGACTACATACAGTACTTTAAAAAACCTCTATGAGATCAAAGGAGGTGGTTTACATAAATTTTAAACTTGAAAGCAAGAGTCAGCATTGTCACATATCAGAAGATTGATTCTTTTTTTTTTTTTTTAGTGATGGCTCAATGTCTTTACTAGATTTTGGTTTACCTCAGGGACTAAAGAGTCTGTAAAAAAAGCATTATGTATTTTTATATAGTAATGAAAATATTCTACCCTTGAGCCATTCTTTTTAAATAAAGGACTGGAATAAATATATATTTTTTTGTAATGTAGAAAAATTACTATACACTAGTTGATAGATTTTATTACTTCTATTCCTCTAAGCCCTAAGCTTGTAATAATTATCAAGAATTATGAAAATACAGTAGAAAACATTGATTACTATCTTACATATTCAGAATCTAGAGAAAAAAAGACACCTGTATTGAAACTGACATCATACATCTATACTGTGCATTATTTATAGGAATTGATCAATTTTGTTTAAGATCTATGGATCACAGTGAATGGGACTTGTCATTATAGTCCAAGAATCTGTACAAATGCTTGAACTATATATTAAATCTCTTCTCAAAAGTCAAGAACTTAAAATGCAAGTCTTTTTTATTTTCATACTTGTTACTGTAACACGCATATCAATCATGATACAACAATTATACAGGTATAAATACAAGGAAAACATGTTAAGCTCCATGTAAAGTATGCAGTAAAATTTTTAAGTTTGACCTGTTTAGATAAGTTTGACTTCTGATCCTCAAATGGAGTTGGGCAAAGCACTTTGTTTATGTGAAGATCTTTAAAAGTCATTAAAAACTATAAAGATATATCCAGATACTATTTAGCATATATTAGTAAAAGCATTTAAGTGAATATCATGGCAATGAAGCACTTTATCTTCAAATATCTCTCTTCTTGCCCTTTCCACCTTCTGTCACTCATACTGCTGATCTTGTCAGCATAAGGAAAATATAAACTATAATAATATAATAGCTGTTTCAAGTTGTGTAGTTTTGTTAGTTCCAGTCAGTGAATGAATCCACCCACTAATAAGAGATGTGGGAACATTAGGGAAAAACATTGCAATCTGCTAGATTGAAGAAATTTATGTGGCTGTTTTAAGTACTTAGATTTACCCAATAGTTGATGGTGACAGTGTTTCTATTTCTGTTTAATAGAAAAGAAAAATCGTCAACAAGGTCTACCTCTTCTCTATGTTATATAACTCTAGCTTGAAAGTCTCTTCGCCCACATATATTAATTTTAAAATTGCCTGTCTGTTCTTCAGTTTTAACAAAGCCTTTTTACTGAATATTATTTGTCATTCTCAAAGACAGAGTTTCCTTTTAGTGGTAATAATACTGATTATCTCTAATGGTTTATATATTAAAATGTAATAAAATGTTTCCAATAAAGCTGCTTAAAACTGCCTGTGGCCTTGTTTCTTCAAGTAACAGTTGCTCTGAGAGTTTTGTTTGTTCTGGGTGAGTTTAAGTGCACATCAGAAGAATTTTTACTCCCATGTAATTACTCAAGTTTTAAACATCTATTACCAGAGAAAGAATATGAATGCAGGAAATTTCAGAGAACATCTATTATTTTCAAGCCTTTTCAGCAGCAATAAAAAATAAGACTTACAAAGAAGGAATTGAAAATGTCATCAAAGGGAAGACATCTAAATTCCACATTGCTGCCTCTTATATATAACAATCAATTGGTAAGTGCTATTGGAAGAAATTGATCTTGTTCTTTATCAAGGTTCTTCATAATTTGCTTTAAGAAAGAAAAATGAAGATGAGTGATTGCGTGGAAACATTACATTTTAATATAATTCTTTTTTTTTTCCCCTGGTACTTTTATGTATGACATTGCCTTTGGAAGGACAAACAAACAAATAAATAAATAAGCACAGGGAACCATCTGCTAACTGGAATTAAATGTTGGGATTCTGAGCCCTCATCTTACTTGTTGGTAGCAGAATATATTCTTGTGATCTGGAAGAGCAAATATAATATTTTCCAGTGCAATTTAAAAAAGAATGAAAATGTCAGAAGGTCCTAGGCATACTACAGAGTCATGGAAAGAAACAATACAATATAAACAAGTGAAGAATTCGATTAAGTTCAGTAGGGCAAACTTGGAAAATATAGTCTTTTACGTCCATGTTCACATTTATAATTTTGCTTGTCTCAAATCTGTACATGAAATAATCTCTTTCGTAAGGAATATACAAAATCTAGTGATGAATGTAATTGTCAATTAATTAACTGATAATTAAAAAACTGAGTTTAAGCAACTATTGCTGATGAAAGGAGAAAGAAGCTGCATGAACATAGGAGAAAATCAAGTTTTTCATAATAATGTGTACAAATTTAGTGCTTTACTTATTTCCATTTCCTATTTTGATACCTCAGCTTCATTTTTGCATTTGGGTTCATAAAATTATTATTTCTATGACCGTGGTGGCCTGCAACCCTTATTATAACTCCACACAAAAAGGAAGAGATCTGTCAATGGAAATCATGCAGCAAGACTTATGTTTAGTTTCTGACTATGTCAATAATACATATTATTTTCCTCAGTAATATACTTACTCAAAAGAAATAGCATAATTTCCATCTGTCTTGGAGGGAATTTAAAGTTGCAGAATTGCTATGGAAGGGAGGGGGGAAAACAATGAAAATACAAGGTCATGGAAAATTTATCTAGCTTGTATGAGATCAATATCATTTTTGTAACTCATTATCCTTAGCTGAAAAGATGGCATAAAAATCAACAATGTATTGAAGTAACTACATCTTCCTCAGCAAGATTTATGAGATGAAGAAGAAAAAGAAGCTTGCTCCCATATTGCCAAAAATATCAAATCTTCATTAACGTTGTGAAAGCAACATCATTTATACTTATTTTCAGTGAGTTAGAAAAATCCAATAAATGCATTCAACAAACAATATAGTATGTTTTGCCATGACACCAGGTACACCCTATCATTTTTAATTTTTTTTTTCCTCCAGATACGATTAGTGCAGCCCAGTTTATGTACCATGTTAGAACAGCATTCTGAATTACATTCCTTTCTCCATTTGCAGCCAAGCTTTTCCCTTAATTTCAGAATTAATGACATCCATAAGGCCTACCCTTGCTTTCTCTGTGCAAGCTCTATTTCAGAAAACAAGATGGAGTTAAAAGATAGAATACAGATTAGGCGATAAGATGCTGCATGCCACATGCTATATGTGTGTGTGTAGATATGTATGCACACAGTAAGGATATAAAGAAATGCATTTAGGATTATTAAGATACAATAACTAGGAATGTCACAAGAAAGACATTTTGGAGAAATCCTACTTGATGTATTCTGAAAAAGAATTAGTGCTGTCCCAACAAAAATCTGTACACTTGAAGAACAATGCTGTGCACGCTTCATTTAAGTAGTTTAGTTGTTGTTATCCAGATGCATGCAGTTTTCATAAAGTAATGTGCTTGTATGTAATACTGTTCTCATGTCACTCCTCAAGAAGACTCCTCACTACAGGAGACCAGGATATCATCAGAACACTTTGTGTATTTTTTTCAATAACGTGAAAATTATCTCTGCTCAGCTCTCAATTCAGTAATTTTGGTAGTACAAAACCTACATTTTAGACAATCAAGAATTGAAGCAATTTCCAAGATCAAAAATTTTATCTATCACCTACATATTCCCATTTTTTTCAAGTGGAAAAATGTGGGTTTTTTTTTTTTTTTCTCATCTGCTTTTGTACAGTACTCTCAGTCTCTAAAGTACTAAGATCTACAGTAATACTCTGCAAACTGACTGCTGAGATGACTTTCATTTTTTCTATAAATGATATCTATACCTATGCTATTGAGGAAGTGCAAAAGTATTGCAAATTTTTAATAGTATCACAAGTAGAAAAAGTCTATGCAGAATGCAGAAGAGCGTTCTTTTGCATGATTTTGAGCTCCCAATTCAAAACCATTTTTTCACATGTGCACAAAATCCCCCAGTGGATCTTTTTGAAATATTCAGCGCAATGTTGCAAAGACAGAAAGTTTCAAAAAGACAGTGCCAAGAACTATACATGTACTGGCAATACTTTAATGGATGTTTCATAGTAAGTTCAGTGTAGTTCGTATATTATTGTTCCTGATCAGGCAGTTTCATATACATTTTTTACTGCAGTGCTTGTGCATCTCAGTAACACCTAAGCAAGTAACAGTCTGCTGTTTGAATCAAATAAGGGCTTTTTCTAGATTTTTATTTTATGGACATATCAGAACTCTGCATAACTAATGACAAGACAGTCTAGAATTTTGACTTTCGATCATCTAGTCTGAAAGCATGTTTTTATCAACAGCATTTTCTTTGATATTAATACTTTCTGAAATTCATATTCGGACTGATGTTATTTGGCATCTTCTGAAAAGAAAGCTTGTCTAGAAATCTCAGTTTCAGTGTAGGTTAAAAACTGTAATATATGATTTACTCACTTGTGATCTTCTTTAGGTGGAAGAATAAAAGAAAATGTTTATTTGTTGGCTTTTTCAAATACCAAATTAACAACATGTACTCATGGGTCTTTCACCTTTGTGTGTTACTTCTTTCTTACAGTAAACTGGAAAAAGATTGTGTCTTTACCAAAGGTAACTTGTAAAATTATTTTGGCTTAGGGAGTTAGAAAGAAGTATAATTTTCCTAGCTGTTCTAACTAAATGCCTTCAGATAGAGTAAAGGGAATACCAGACACGGTTTTTCTTTCAGTTATACTTGTTGCCACAGTAGTAAGTAAATGGCAATGCAAAAGAGACTAGTACCTCTCTGGAAGCATGTGTTTGGAGGCTTAAATGCCATTTAGCTACTATAATGACAAGCCAAAATTAGCTCCTACCACTTTGCAGGTAGTTATAAAAGGGAAACTTGCAACAGTGGCAAAAAAAAGCAAACACTGTAATTGTAGCATAACAGAATTAATCTGAGTGTCATGTGATAATTCCTGAATTTTAGATTAAATGCCTCTTTAATCAATACAAAAAATCAAGTGGATAGACTTGAATTGAATCAGAGTAAATTACATTTCTAGAGTTTCCTAATAGAGTAGCAGCATAACCCAAAAACTAAGAGCAGAAAGCAAGAATATTTGAATAACTCGGTTGGGTTTCTGTGCAGTGAAGCCTACAAATTTTGAATTTTCTTTTCCTTTTTTTTCATTATTCTAAGTCCTAATTAATTATCCTAATTTTGAGGAATGTTTTAAATATGAAGAAGTATAATAAAATAGAGTTGGTAATTTAGAAAATATTTAATGCATTGCAGGATTCTTCTGATTTCACAAACAGGTAAAGTGCACTAAGATCTGGAACCAGCAGATGAACTTTCACTTTCTGAGTCTGAATGTCAAAGGTTTCTGTTGTAGCTATTGCTTCCTTCTCGTTTATCTGCGGGAGTACACATTTTGGCCTGTTCCTCTTGAAAAATGTACCTGTAGAATACCTTTCTTTTCTCTTGTATTTTTCATCTATTTTAGTTCCAACTGTGCCTTGGCTTTCCTGATTCCATCCCTGCATGTCTGGACATCATTCCTGTATTCTTCCCAGGTGATGTGTCCCTGTTTCCAGCGCCTGTACATATTCTTCTTATCCTACACTTTGACCAGCAGGTCCTTGCCAAGCCATGCCAATTTCTTGCCTCCTCTGCTTGTTTTCCTGTGCTGGGCGACAGTGAGTTCTTGTGCTCTCAGAAAGACATCCTCAAAGAGTTGCCAGCTCTGCTCCACTCCTTTGTCTCTAAGATCAGATTCCCAGGAGATTTCATTTGGTAATTCCTTACATACACTGAATTTCACTGTCCTGAAGTTCAGAGTTCTGCCCTTGCATTTTGTAAGGCCCATCCTCCTCAAGATTGCAAAAGCTACCAAGGCTTGGTCTGCTCAGGGACATGATTTAGTGGAGGGTTGCTAGGGTAGTATGATTAGGTCGTGATTGGACTCGGTGATCTTTAAAGTCTTTTCCAACCTGAAAGACTGTATGATTCTATTCTATGATTCTGTGGTCACTGCTGCTCAGAGTGATCGTAACACCATCCATACAGCCAAACATTCAGTTGACCTGTTCTCCTCCTTCTTCCCAGTTCCCAGACACCAACTGAAAGGACAGAAGAGAACGCTCCTGATCCTTTGAGTATCTTTCCAAGAGACACAAAGTCATTTCTAATGTCCTTGTCACAACCTCCTAAGACTCTACTTGAATGAGAATGAGCAGACAGTATTCATCCTGCTTCATCAGACCTAGTAGCCTCTTATTGATGTCTAACACATGTCCCCTACAGATAGCAAACTTCTCTGGAAAGATTATCGAGGAGGAAAATGGAGGATACATAAACTATAACAATTCCTAACTTTGTTCACTTGTTTTAAAAATTGAAAAAAAAAGAAATAAAAAGGTGTGAGAAAAACTTACAGCAAGAGAATGATTTTGAAGAAAAAGTAAAATTAATAAAATAAAATGGAGGTAAAAATGTTGCAGGGTTATTGCTGTGTATTGTAATGCTTTCCATATGTGTGATGTAGGCATGTAAGAAGATGAAAGTGGAATAAAAGATGTTTTGTAAACTCAGTAGGTGAAAAATTCTATGAAATTGTGTTGTTACTTTCCAAATTAGAAGATGTATTTTATGCCACGATTTAATGGATGTCAGACATATGCATATGAAACAAAGCAAGGTGTATTGCTGTCAGCTCAAAAGTCATCCTTGCTTGAAAACTTCAGTCCAGTGTGACTGTGAGGTAATCCCTTTATAGTGGTTTCATAATCTTTCTGAAAACAAAGATGAGGCCAAAATGATTTCATTAGTAAGGATATTGCTATTCTACCGTAGCTATTTTCTGGGCTATCTGAAGTCTCACTTTATTTTTTCAGTTATGAGAAGTGCTGAAAGAGATATATTAACTCCTATCCCTCTATCATATCCTTTCCAAATACTTTTCTATTGTCATTTGGGCAGATGCACTCTTTATGATCTGATAACCTCTCAGATTTTTGGAAGTTCAGAACTCTCTTTAGGAGTGGGAATCAGTGATTGCTGTGGACTTCTTCCAACTTGAGATATTCTGTGATTGTTTCTCTCTTCTTATTTTTTTTTTTTTTTTCCAAATACTTTTTTGATAGCTGAAGATCTTGCACTGGAAAATGAATTTCAGCTAAGGAAAAAAGATGACAAAAAAACAGCTATTTTTGTAATGATGTGTTTATCTCCAGTTACATTTTAGATGGTGGTTAGGCAGAAGGACAAGTAATGTAATTTTGTGCACCTGCACCAATTACATTTCTCGCACTGAGTGAAAGGATACAAGATGAGATATTTAAGTCTATTTGAAGTTTGAGTGAAAACAGATTTTAACATTACCACTTAGACATAACTTTTGGCATATTTTTTTCCTGGTCTATGTGCTATGTAAATGAATAGTATTCTGATAACTGAAATCATGATGTATAGTTTTTAAAAGAATAAGATAAGTTAGAAAAAACAGAAACTTCACTCTAACACTTGTGAACAGGTTCAGATCCTAAAACTTTTTGGGTGACAGCTTGCTTACAGCTTTACTCATTTATCCACTTCTACAAATGACATTTTATTATCTATATTATTACATAAAATATCCTATATACTATTTTTATGTGACACACTATACGTTATTTTCTATATTCCTTAGTTAAAGTCATGTTCATGATAAATATTTCAAAGACATTCACTAATTTAAGAAATTAGTTTGGAGATTTTAAAATAATCTTGGATTTAAAGTAGAAAATAAGTCATGAAATACTTTTATGACAGAATCACAGAATCTCAGGGTTTGGAAGGGAGAATATTTAGCCCAACTCTCCCTCTGAAACATGTTCCTTACATTCTTTATGTTAAAAAGGGGAGAAACAATAAAAATGTTGTATGTCAACTGATATATGAAAATACTGGAGTATGAATTCATATATTGTATACTCAGTATTAAGCACCTCTGTGGGAATGAAATCTTCCAGTTGTTATGCAGGACTCTGTACAGCTTTGATGTTTTACAAAGCTTTATACTAACCAGCTACTTTAGCATGTTTTTCATTAAGATATCAGGCTTAAATAGTTAATCTCCTGTATTTCAATTTTAGAAGCAAACTCCTGTCTAGCCAAATTTGTGTGGATTAGAAAGCAACTTCACTCACATTATCCAGACATTTCTTTCTTAGTGAGGATGTCATAGATGTGTATGGCATCACCTGATTTTTTAACTTAGATAGATGAATATAACAAAGAGAAGAAGGAATCAAAGTCACGAAGAAGAAAAAAGCTTGGAGTCACACTGGCAAAAGGATGTAGGAAGAGCATAGAAGGAAATGAAAAGCAAGAGAATGGAAACATGACATGAAAACCAGGAAAGCATATGTTTGAGAACTGAGAGATTAAGATAGAATAAAGGAGAAGAATTAAATCTAAGCATGAGAGGAGGAATAAACATGACTGTGACTTAAAAAAGAATTAGTATATGGAAATTAAAGGCCAGGAAAAATACTATATCCAGGAAAAGGACTATCTAAATGAAAAAGAAACAAGTTTAGGATTAGTAAATTCAATTTAATATATCTCACTCCTTGCATGTAGTTCATTGGCAGATTTCCCATAGATGTGTATACTGAGAAAAATAAAATAAAATAAGATAAAATAAAATAAAATAAAATAATAAAAAAAAAAAGAGATGAGTTTTATTTTACTTCAAGGAGTTGATTCTAATGGCATTTCACAGTAGTTTCAAAGGATGATTTTTGGATTCTTTCCTAGTGATCCAATGTCAGAAAGTTTTCAGAACCTTTAGTAAAGTGATAATTTTTGTGTGAAACTTCTTATAACAGCATAAGGAATTAAAAGAAATATTTAACAATTATACTGTTCTTTCTATTTAACAGAAGTAAAAGACATAACAGCCTTTCTTTGTTTTCGTTTTTAAGAACAGTTAATGTGCACAAGTAGTTTGTAAAAACATGCGTAGATCTTCTCAGTCACCAATTGATGTTCATTATATAGTTCAGAGGAAGGAATTCTGCCAATATTCTGTTCTGTCTATAAGATCATAAGTACAGGTTCGACACTTGGTGGCCACTTTCTTCTGAATTGAAGCAATAACAAATGTGGTAATCATTCTGTTGTAACATCTAAGTGCTCCTTGGAACATTTTATTGGATATACTAATTTACGAATACTTCATGGAAGCGGATCTTGTTGAGACTGGGGCAGAGGGGTATTCAGGGCACCTCATAGCCACCTCAGTGCCTATGGTCACTGAGAAGATGGAACAGGGGTTTTTGTAGCAATGTGCTGTGAAAAGGAAGAGAAAATATGTCTAAGTTGAAACAGAAGTTGTCAGTCTGTATACACTTGAGGATTTTTTCCTTAAGAAGACAATCAAGCAATGAAACAAGTTGCACTGAACACGCCTCCTCTACTGGAGGTTTTCAAAACCTCCAATTCTGGGTTGAGCCAATGTCTTGCTCCAATTTATAGGAGGGAGAGAAGGTTAACATAACACACCCAGCGTGAGATTAAGAAACAATTGTTCAAATATTGATCCTTCCAGTTTATTATAAATCCTAATCAGGGAGACAGGTAAGGGAAGGAGGGCAATGGAAAAGATAGGAAAGAAGCAAGAATCACATAAAGCAGGGATTGTCACCACCAGGATCCAGCAGCGGTTCCGTTGCATGATGCTTCGAAGGTCCGAGGCAAAAGCAGTATGGGGGGAGAGCAGCAGCAGTGTGATCAGCCTTGGGCAGGAAGCAGGTAGCAGGAAAAAGTCGCAGAGCCAATCCAGGAAGAAGCAGCAGGACTCAAGTAGCAGGCCCAGGAGAGTCGGTCAGCATGCAGGAATTCCATAGTAAGGAATCTGATGGCAGACACCTTTGTATGGCAGACACCTTCAGCATGCTAGTAGAGCGCAGAGCAAGTCCAGGAGGGAGAGAGGCAGGTCATGAGGCTTCTCATGTCAGAAACCTCTTCTTCATGAGGAATATGTTGCCAGAAAAGTCTCAACATCATGACTGTAGGTCCCTTTTTTATCCTTCTTCTTCTGCCATTGTGGCATTCTTAGGTGCTTGGGTAAGAGTCATGTGAGTGCCCCCTGAGATGGCCATCTTCCTGAAGATAAACCCACACAAACGACCACTTCGTGGCCATTAAACTGCAGCTTATCTCTCTCTTGTTGCCCCTGCCCTTGTCCATCTGTGTCCCTCAGACAAAGGATTTCACAACACTTGACCAGGACTTGTCCAACAATGTTCTCCAGACAAAGGATTTCTCAACACTTGCTCAGGACTTGGTTGGGCTTGTTCATCTGTGTCCCCAGCAAGCTTTGAGACAATGATGTAAAAGGATAATCTCTTACAGCCAACTCTTCCAGATGGGCTGGATATTACCTGAAGACTCTTCCAGACTGTTTCTGGGATGCTAGGACTCTGGTCATGGTGAACACAAGAGGATCCACTGGAGAAGTAGGAAAAAACCTCATTTCTCAGAAAAGTTCAATCCTCTGGTTTCTTTTCCTTTCATCAACTCACTCTTTTATTAATAACTAAATATCTACCTTTTCATATAAATATCTACCTTTTTATATAAATAACTAGAGTTCTAAAAACACCAGAAATGTGTAGTAATTTTCAAATATATTCCTACAAGAATGTGAAAAATAAAATATGATCAAAATCAGTTTTTTTTACAGATTTTTTTTTTAATTCTATTATTATTATTATTATTTTTAAAAGCCTAAAATGGACACTTAAAAAAAAGGATTTAATATTTTTTTATTATATTTTTTCCCCTCAGTATTTTTATTTCACATGTCTTAATGCTTAGTCTTTCAACAATTCTAGTTCCAATTTTATTTCCAGGACACTGTATACTCAGTAATTGTCCCCAGGAAATATCAGCATATTTAAAAGTGAATGTGTATCCATTAGAAGTAGCCTTTAGAGGCATCTTATTATAAAGAAATGTTGTCTATTTCATAAGTAATGAAAACTAATAACTTAAGCCTTTTCTGACTCCATGTTATATGGCCAACCTCAATTTTTTCTTTTTTCTATGTTTCAGTCCTTTCGAACAGTGTACAACAAGATGAACAGTCTCTATTTGCATTTGTCAATATATTGATAGTCTATGTATGTAATCCATGTCATGATATCGTTGCTCTTATGGCATTTTATGTGCATAAATGTGCATAAAAAGCCATATGAGCAATGATATATATGTCTATAGATACATATATGTATATATATATATATTGATACAGATATTGATATATAACATAAAATATCACATTACTGCATAGAGTATTTAAACATAATAATACTTTTTTTTTTTTTTTCTCCAAGATATAACAACAAAATATTTGGCTATTGCAGTAGTGTATCAAAGATATCACTTTTGCCCTGTGTTCCCATATAGTCACAGTTAGTTTTCCAGAACAAGCACTGCCACTATGATGTTGCTGTCTATTTTTCTCACACCATCATAACCCAAGTGGTGAATATGCTAACGGATATTTAATTTCTCATCTCATTACTGTTTTGTCTTCTGCCTCCAAAGAGATAAGAAACGGACCTTCCCACAGATGGTTTTTAAGTCTTTACTGTTTGGAAGCATAAGGTTTCTATTAAAATAAATAAGAAAATAAAAACCTTGAGTGTATTATAGAGAAATAATTATGGTTAAAACTGTAATGCATGGTGTGTTTGCATTTCTGCGGTAATCTCCGTCAGGGCACCTTAAATAACCAAATGTTACTTTTATTATCAAGTGTCTTCACATCAAAATGGTTAATTATCCTCACTCTTTCACTAATTAATCTTGAAGTTTCCTTATAATTTTTCAATTTAAGTTCATTTAACTGGTCTCTGCCATAGACTCATTTCCTCACTCTACCTGCAGAATGTTGTCTGTTATTTAAGGACAAGTCAAGTCAAGATTGAAGAAAATATGTTTCAGATTTATATTAATTGACAATAACTAGCCTTGGGACTCAAATGCCACAGTGTCCCCTGTTAGATCACTATTCATTCATTGAGTTAGAATAATCCTTTCTGAAATCTCCACTGTACTGAGATACAAAGAAAAACATCAGACCCTGAGAGCTTCCAGGTTGAATAATGATCAGAGTCTTCAGAGGAAAATGGACCAAATGACAGCCAAGTTAGTATGATCTGTCAATTGAGTTGATATTCATGCTTCTGCAGCGACTAGCAGCTGAACATTTGCAACTAAGTATCTGATTCTTTCAGTAGAGCTTGTCAAGATGCATGGAGATTAGGAGTTTACTGTAATATCAACACTCAATCTTTCCTACTGTATTATCTGGAATATTGATGTCAAATATGCATGAATGTAAATCAATGTAGATATTATAAACTTTAATTTATACAAGAGGCTTAGATCCAATATTTTCTCTAGTAACTTTCCTGAGAATACTGATTTTTGAGCTAAACTGTTTCAAGATATGATCTCTGGAGTGGGAATGTATGTTAGAAGAAAGTTCTTTCTTTTCCAGTTCTTTAGTCTCTCTCAATATTTCTTGTAACTTTTTATCAGATGTAGACTATGTGCAGGAGAAACGGGTACTATTGCAGAATACAAAGTATAAAAAAAGATCTAAAAACGTTTATCCTAGTTTCTGTTCATAGTAAGTTGAACTGCTTACATTTATCTGGCATCCCAATAGGAAAAAGACTCTTTTTTGCCTTTTACTGACCTAATCTTTGTTACATCAGTACAATCTCTATCAATGAAGAAAGCAGGCAGGTTCTTCAGGATCCATCTGCTTCTGCTTTTTGCTGAGTTTTTTCTTAAAGACCTGAAGTACTCACAAGTGTCATAGAGTTTTCATTTCCACTGTTCCCTACTATTGATCGGCATGTATTAGCACTTTTAATGATTTCACTGATCATTCCTAACTTGAAACTATACTTTAAGGGGTAGAAAATAATAAATATATGTATGAAAAATGAAGGACATTGTATTCTACAGCAAGTTGTTCTACTAGATTTTCCTCTCATTTTCTGACAGCATACTAAGAAAAAACAAATGAGCAACAACAACAAATAAAAAAATAGAAACAAATAAAAAAATAGAACTCATAAGCATTAAATGAATGGAATTTGGAAAGAAATAATACAGAAAGACAGAAAGGAAGACAGAAAGACAGATATATTTGAAGATAGTAGGAAAGAAGGAAGAAAGAACAATTTTCAGAACGTTTTGTTGCTTCTTTTAATTTAATGGTCGTAACATACGATTTTCAAATATATTTCAAATATATTCTAGGAAATACAAATACAAAATACAATTTGTTTTCTACTAAGCTGCATGGAGAATATGCATCAATGCACTTTAGCCTTCTTCAGAATTCTTAATGATTTGAATATTATAAAAAGAGAATATCTTAAGATTTCACTGGGAAGTCTTTCAGTACTTGACAATTACTAACACTGGGTGAATAAAGGAAGCACTGAGGTAGTTCTCAAAACAGCTTTTCCCATCCTTTAGATGAGTAGTTTTCAGAAACATAAATAGTTCATTTGTTGCGTTGAAGTTCTTTGAGAACTTCTAAAGACTGACATCAATCTGATTATCCAAAAGGATGGCAAAATATAGCTTCAATGAAATTTATGTTTTGTTGATCTGTTAAGTTTGTGTAGCACGAATGTTCAGTTTCATCCTACCAAATCTGGATATGTTCTTCTCACCACAGAACAAAGAAAAGGCAAAGGAGGTACTTGTCCAGATGATGACTCAGCCCACTTGTGGTCTAGTCTTTTCCTTCTAATGATATGCCTTTTCTCCAGAAAGTAAGAGAAATCTCAATTAGCTGTCTGCATTAGCTGCCTTAATATGTTGTAAATAAAAGACCTCATGAAGGTGCATAATTGCTATACAAATTCACTCATGTAGTCAAATTCACTCGTAATCAATTGCTATACAAATTCACTCATGTAGGGACATTGTGAAAAGAGTTGTGGGAGAAAACTGTTCTAAGGATACAATCAGAAAACAGCTGTGCCAAGTTAGTGATCTTTTAAGGAATCAGGGTGAATATTATTGTAATTTTGAAATGCAAAAGGAGAAATATTTGCCATTTAGAATAAAAGAATTATAATACAGAATTTTTATTTTGTGGGTTTTAGGAATTACTCTCCAACTTTTCTTGTTGGAGACATAGCTGTATCTTAAAATAATCAATTTCTATGTAAAATAATTGCAGCATGTGAGTTACTGCTTAATGACACTGGTTGTTATTTCAGTCCATTCATATGCAGTTACAGTTATTATTTCTAATTAAGCTATTTGGTTGGCTGGTTGTGTTACAGGGATCAGCCTGGAATCTGCACACAACTCAATATTCAGAGATGATACAGACTTATCTGTGCAGAATAGAGACCAAATGAGTAATTCAGGACTCTTCCCAGTACTGTTTAGATACTTCTGACTTCTACTAGAAATATTTGAATGCAAAAGGTGTTTGGGAACAAGCATTTAGGTAGTTCTCTTTTCTCAGAGTCAGAATTACTTCCTGAAATATTTCAAATGACCATTTACCCTTTCCATTTGTGTAAAATGAAGTTGTTTCGAAGAAAAATAAATTTTGTAAAAAGGACCAAAATGTTATGTAAGTTCAGTATCTACTGCCTATTTATTTTTCTTAATTCATGACTGTGGATTTGCAGTTAAAAAAGGTATATTAATGGCCAGACTTTATTACATTACGTTTGTCTCACTGGACAGTTCTTTTGTAGACTAGACACAAAGAAGAATACAAACAGAAAAAAGTCTAATATGAAATATTTCTTCTTGTAAAGTATAGCTGATAAAAACTACCTCAAAATCAATTTGCCTGAATATGTTTTGTCCTTCACACTATCTAAAATTTTGCCACCAATATTTATATGTGCAACACACACCAACTACCTGCATGTGTAATTTTTATTCTGGAAAAAAATGAATAAATATATGTTTAATTTTTAAAAGAATGATAGCCTTATGCAGATATCTAAAAAACCTCGTATCACTGTATTTCTATGAGGTGCCACTAACACTTTATGGGCAAAGATTTGAACTTTATCTTTTCTTAATAAAATATTGGTAGGAAATAGAAAAATACAGCTCAAAAATACAGTTTATTAATTTTGAGCCCCTATCTCAAAATCTTTCCATCTGTCCCATGTGGTAGAAGTTAGCTTATTTGATTTAATGTAAAAGATTATGAATTTTCAAGGTACCACAGGGAAAAGAGTTGCAGCCATTATAGAAATATATTTGAAAGTACAAATAAATATTTTTTTATGAATAAGAATATAAAAAGACTTCGCTGCCTCAAACCTAAAAGGCAGATATTGGGGCAAATGGACAATCATATTTTAAAAGTGTAACACATAACAGATTTTCCACAGAAGACTTAAAACTTTTGGCAATTAGAGGGGTGGAAGACTGGGTTCACGTTATTGCTTATCTTTTTTTCAATTGTTTCTTATTTAAAGCAGAGTGAACCAGAGTGAATAGTTCCAGTAAGTCATTATAAATAATATTATAAATAATATTACATTATGCATTTATCATTATTAATCTTTCCAGAATATGTCAATTAATTAATTTTAAATTTGCATCACCCCTTTCTAAAATACAAATAAGAACACAAAAAATAAGAACACAAAAAAAGACAATCAACTTAAGGAAAATTACATAGATTTTATTCATAGGCCTTTTTCTGGAGAAAATTCATTTATTCTAGCTTTGTCAAATATCTACCTTTGTCAGTCTGCTGATATGGACAGAAAATAAAATCAAATTAATTTGACATAAAGCCTGGTTCAATAAAATTGAACCAAGGCATGTTCTGGACAGCTGCATTTCTGAAATCACTTTCCCTTTTTAGCTTTGATATTTGCTGTTAATGCTTGTCAGTACAGGATGTTTTCATTCCTCTAATGATTTTTACATAGAAAATTATTGAGCACATTTGTTTTAAGGTTAGGTTTCCAGATATGACAATTGCAGGAGCAATGAGGCATTACACAATTCTGTTATACTCAGCTGTGGCTCAGACAAGCTTGTAGAAATTCAGCTTATTTCTGAAAATATCAAAGTGCAGTTAGCAGGAAATTTGATTTCTTTGCATCTTTGCTTGCATTTCACACCACACAGCAGCAGAGTATTTCTACCTGATTAAATTAAACCTTAGATGTTTTTCATATCTCACAGTCATTTCAAGAATAGGTGAAATCCAATAAAACGCATATAATGAAGTGAGTATTAAAATTCCTTTTTAAGATTAGAGAAAACATTATGACAAAGTAATTATTTTTATATTCTTGTATAGATGTAATAATTCTTTTTTCTTCTTTAAAAACAAAAAAAACCCACATATATAATAATTTGAATTATTTTAGTTCCTAAAATATAGAAAATAAAAACTCAAATAGCGATTTTTTGAACTGATTTCATAAGCTTAAGGTGCAAGTGTCTGGGAGCATTCAGATGAGAACTTCTCAGTGTAATCAATGAAGACATAAGCTAAAGTATCTGTAATATTTAAGAAGAAATTGGACAATCCCAATCAAGAAAGTTATTTGATTATGGCAAATACTGTATGAAGTATTGAGTTTGAATAGAAATCTGAAATAGATACTGAATATTGTAGATACTCATCAGATAAATGTTTCTTGCATTGTTTATACTGGATTACCTATTAGAAAATATACACTGCAGGTAATGCATATGAATCCTGCATATAACTTGTAAGTAAACTTGAAGTCAGTGTTACTTAAGTGGTTAATTTCTTCATACTGAAATTTAGTTGAAGATGTATGACACTGCACCATAAAGAGGTTTTTCATGATTTGCAACTTAATTATGACTCATTCTTTTACTTTATCAACAAGAGCAACAACAACAACAAAAAAAAAAAAGAGATAAAAAATCAGAGATAAAAAATGGACGCACGGTTTCAAATATATCCATATTGTTTAAGGAGTATGAATACGTATGATCCACATACATTGATACACAAACATATATATTTACACTTAAAAAATCTATTTAATTTCTAGTGCTATATTTTATATTAAATGCTAAATGCATGTTTGGGAATTATCTTAGTATAAGAACAATAGAAGTAAAGATTGATGTAGAAGGAATAAGTCAATGAACTACAAATTTATTTCATCAGAGTTTTTATTTGATGGAAATTTCCTTTCATTTATATCTGTTGAAAACCTTTTTTTTACCAACAGAGGGGTAAGGATTTCACTGCAAGAATGCAAGAATGTGCTAGCTTGATATTTATTGCAAAAACTTTAAGTGTTTATTTTTAATCATTTGTTGTTTTGAGATACTTTCACAGAAATTAAATATGTATCAATCACTGGAATTGTTGAACGCATATATATAAAAACAAAGATCTACTATAGAGAATTAAAAATGGTCACATTAATATTCATGGCATAAACTATTGCTGTAAATTTAGTATGATCATCTGTTACGATATATCACTAAGAATGCCATAAAATCTCAATAATAGTATGCAAAAATAAGATGGGCTCTACATAGTAAAAGTTCTGAAGTATTTTCTTTTATAGAGTATAATTATTGCAATAGAAGAGGATCACTATTTAAGTATAGCAGAAGAATTCCAACATGATGCAAAATTTTGATCTATGGAAATGGAAACATATATGTTAGAAATGAAGATAGAAAAATAAGTTCAAAAGATGATAACATTCTTGCTAAAAATTTGGGGAAAGACTAAAAATTTATCCCACCTCATAAATAAGAGAACAGTGATACTCATAGTGAAAAATAGTTGACAACGTCAATTTCAATGGTAAAAATATGTATTTTGTATTACTCTTTTTAGAGAGTATGATTTTTAAAAAAGAATGGAGTAAGATCATAATTCTGCAGTAACAAAAGTGTATCTTTAAATTGATCTCTACTAACTTCTGGGATTATGTATGTTAGCATAGCACATATACAAAAATTTGAGAAAGCTTTTTCATTGCAATGTAAATTGTGTTTAGTAGGTTTTTAAAATTAGGCTTTGCTCAAAAGCATTTAGATATTACAAAAACTCAATATGTGTTTAAAGCACAGAATTGAAGAATTCAGATTAGACATTACTGCATCATTGCCCATTGCCTTGAAAGGAGAAAGATGAGAAAAAGAGAAAGATAACTTGTTTCAGTTTAGCTATCTCTGTCATAATATTCTTAAATCTTGGTTTAAGTAATTCAATGTGTTGAGTTGGATGAGAAAACTGTCAGACACCACAATGTTTGAAATTGCATCTTCTGGAAAATATTTTATTCTTTGAGTGAGCATCTTTATTATTGCTACAATTTCAATTTCCTTTAGCCTTTCATTTTCATGAAAAAGAAAAAGAAAAAAAAAAAAAAAAAAAGAAAAAAAAAAAGAAAGAAAAAGAAGTTAACAGGAGACTCAAGATTCAACCATGTAGGTAAAAATAAGAATCAGACATCAGCAATCACAGGAATGAATGAGAACGTGAGAAGGAGTCAAGGGTGATGAAGAAAGGCATAGTGATTTGAAAATAATAAATGAACATAATCTGACTCAGTTCTTTGGGAATTCAATAGAGCATTTCTTTATTTTCATTTTTTTAGACTTGGCTCTCATGCATACACAAGATCATCTTGAGATAAAATCCTTGTTTGTGCTCAGAAATCTTTTGAAGACTCCAAAAATAAATTACTTCTTTGGCCACAATTTCCTATTTCACTCTAATATAAAGAACAGCTCCACCACAGTGTTTTATTACTTTTCCAAGGTTGCAGCTCTGGAATATGTGTGCTTACTAAACATCTCTGTGGCATCTAGTCACTTCATATTTGCAGGAGAATAATATTTAGATTTGCATTTTTAAAAAAGTTTTTTTTGTCTTATTATTTAAAAAAAAAAGCTGGTCACAACATTTAAATCCCATTAAAAGAGTTAATTCGCTACAGTAATAATTTATGATTTTAATTATAAACTTGAAAAACAGATTTCGAAGCAAAGTTGGCATGACTATAATGTTAATTTGTTCTTAACGTTTATTGAAAGCAATATGTCCAATGTAATTACAGTGTGTCTCCAATAAGCCATCACTGTATTTTTTTTAATGTATATTCCATTAATTCGCTTGATTAAGATAACTTGCCATCTGCTTAGGAATTTTTCTGTTGTTCCATCATTATTTCCAAATACCAAGAAATTATATAATGCATTTTCTTCTATTTTGTTTATTTTCTTGATATTATCCTATTAATCCCTTTGTATAGTGCTCATCATCTGTTTCTTCCTAGCTGTTACAAAGAGGGTCATGTTGTAACTTACTAAACAGCACAAATGACTTACAGAGTCAATCAAATATGTTTGTATTAGACATTACATCAACGTCAAACACTCAGTGGCATATTACCTTGTATGTGCATTAAAATATTTCTTTTTCTAAAAGTATTGCTATTGTCTTGTAAATAAAATTAAATTCAATTGAAACTAGGAAATTCATTAAGTCACTTATGCCCTTCTCTTAATCACCAAACTAGAGTTTCCTCCCTTATAAGTACTTTGTAAAGGACATTTTCCAATGCAACAAAGGATGAATATTGTAACTGGCTGGTTACAATAACCCATTAAGATGTGAAAATGTGTATTAGCTACTGGAGCAAGTGAGGGTCCGGGTGCCAGAAGCTGCTGGGGAGTCTTTGAATAGCTCTTTGAATCTAGGAAGGGTCCTACAGACTTGTGCCTACAGTGCCAGCTGCTGGGAGAATGGTATGAGAGGAAACCAGTACCAGATGCTGAAGTCAGGCCAGGGGTACAGGCTGCATGGACTGCAGTAGCATCTACTGGAGTGGATGAGTGACCAGTAGATGGAAGGCCCTCTGTGAACATAGGGATGACTCCATAGGCTTTGACACTGGATGATCATCTGTTAAGGGGACTGCAGAAAGTGTACTAGGTTCCACATAATGGAGCGCGGTCAGAGCTATTGATACCTGTGAGAATCCTTCTTTGGTTTTTTTTGGCTCAAAGCTTGCTTCCTAAGGTATTTCTTGTGATAAGACTCTGAATGATTTGTTGAGGAGGCAAGTAATGGGTGCTAACAGTGACAATCAATATCACTTTGGGAACATTTGAAAGCCCCTTCTTCCAGAGCTGCTTACCTCCAGAAGAGAGTGCTCAGGAGTGTTTATTGGCGGAAGATCTGGCCTGTGACTAAACAGCTCCAGCTTGGTATGGGAAAATTAGGGAATGATACATTGTGTTCTGTGAAAAACAGGATGAAGATGGGCATCCCTGCTCCCTCTTATCTGCTGGCAAGGCCAGAAAGATAAGAACAAAGGAGGTTCTGCTGAGTGGCAGAAGCTACCACTCCAAGGAGAGCTGACTCAACCACTTTGGATTTGAGCTGTCACTCCAAAGATAGCTGACTCGACCACTTTGAAACTATTGAAAAGGGGCCATCATCACCATGGTCACTGTCTTCATCGTTCTCATCATTGCTGTTCTTGTTGTCGTCATCAACAGAACAATGCCCAATGACCCACCACTACCGAAGATCAAAGACTGAACTATGAACCACGCTGGATCCATGGTGGTGACTATCTCCCTCTTGCTTCCTACAAAGACTCCTTGCTTCTTCTTTCCTATCTTTTCTATTGCCATCCTTCCCTTCCCCCATTACCCTAATTCTTAATAGAGTCCGTCCTCCCCTTCCCCATTTCCCTGATTAAGATTTGTAATAAACTGGTCGGACCAGCATTTGAGCTGTTATTTCTTAATATCACACCGGGTATATAGATAATAAAAGAACCTCCTCTCCCTCCTATAAATTGGAGCAAGACAGTACCCCAGCCTGTAGTGTTGGATCTGTGGGATTTTCTTCTTGCTGTCACTAGGACTGGAGTGGTGTCTTCTCCTAAACCAGCTACTGGGCGGGAACTGGGAACTGGCATAGAATCATAGAATGTTTTGAATTGGAAGGGACCTTGAAGATAATTTACTTTCAACCCTTCTGCTATTGACAGGGACCCTCTAGACCAGGTTGCTCAAAGCCACACCCAGCCTGGCCTTGCATGAATGAGGTGACTGTGAAGCTCTGCACTGGTGACTGGAGCAGAACCATGGATCACAGCTTGTACAGCTACTGGTATTGGATCTGAGCACAGGCACTGGGAGGACTTAGGGCCTGTGCCATTACTCAGAGAATCCTTAAATGCATGTATGTCTGTAAACCTGAAGAGTGTGACTGGAGGAGGCAGCTAAGCTCCTCACCTCACTTAATATTTACTGACTGGTTGACTGATATATACACCAGTAATTCATGCTAACAAAAGGGAGTCACTTCATAAATTATTGAACACAGACAATTACATGCCCTGGAGATTTATGCCTAGAAACAATTGTGAATTTTATTTTGTTTTCTCTGGAGGAGACAGATAGTTCCTTCTGTTACATAATGTTCTTTTTGCCTAGGGCTGCTGATTCCTCCTGATAAATCTAGAGGTGTGTACCAGATGCAAAGCCATAGTCAGGATGGCAAAAAAGCAGAGCTAACAGTGCAGGTCATTCTTCCCAGAGGCATCAAACTAATGAGGAAGTTATAATGCATCCCAGGGCTGCTCATTTCCTGATCTATTCCTGGGATGTATTTACAGATTCTTATAAAACAGCCAAACCCAACCCAGTTATATGGGAACTGCTGAGTCACAGCCTGACCTCTGATTGATCACCTGAGGTGAGCAATGAGTCAGCCTCAGGAGCACAGGTGAAGGTAATTCACCTGTGCTAGACCCATTTAAGAGTTGGCTACCAGGGAGGAAGGATTTCTTCTGGAGATCCATTATGTTGGAGTTTTGTAAGTGAGCCCAGGATATGGGTAAGTTTTCTATTTATTTTCCTTTTGTTATCATCATTTGCTTTGCCTAACTCTCTTGTTTATTTTGTAACTATAATGTCTTAATATTCGTTATTTATACACCAGTCTAATCCAGCCCAGGGAATCCCTGAAGGTGTATTTAATGTATGTGTATCAAGGCCCAAGGAAAAGCAGGTTTGCAGAGCAGAATTGTTACGTCTAATCAGGGCTCTCTTATATAAGCTAGATGAATATTTTTTAATTTCCCATTTACTACTAAGGAAGACAAACTTATTTTTAGCCAGTTTCTGTTAGACAGTTCACCTGAAATAAAATGAGACTACCTGAATCACTTTGTTTCAACTGCTTAAATCATTTTATCGAACCATTCACTTTTCAGATGCTTAGAAGTGTAGAGAAATAAAGCTCAGGCTTCTGGCTGCAGTGATTTTTCTTTTATCCAGCAACCCGAAGATACAATCTTAAACTCAGCAGGATGCACAAAAAAACCTACTGATTAGCATAAACAGGTTTTTTTAATTGCTTTTTTTTAACATAGAATTCTTTGCTTAAAATTATTTTTATTTATTTACTTATTTTTATGCAGATTACCTAAATATTATATGATGCACTGGAATCATCCTGTGTGTGAACATCATAGACATTGTACTGAATAGCTGACAAGTGCTGAATAATTTTTTTTTCTGATCTCACAAAACCTAATTAGTATTTGTACGAAGTGCTAAGGAGACAATACTGACTTTATTATATTCCCATGACTACAGCTCACACTTAGGGTGGGCAAACATTAAGTTCAGATGTGCTCCCTGCCTCTTTCAAAATAGGAAGGTGGCTGTAGTTTCAGAAAAGCTTAATGCATAGTGATGTAGTGCTTGCATTCTGACTGAAAAAACACAATCACCAAACATCTCATAGCAGGCTGATTGGAACTTTTGGACATCCTAGCAGATGGCATGTGTTCCTTATCTCACATGATAATGAGCATTCATATCCTGAGTGCCTATCTCAGTTCTGGCTTACTCCAAAATATGTAATTTTTTGGTTTATAGTTGGAATTGCTACTACTGATTTGCAGCAAGTGTTCAGTCACATTTACTCATGTTGTGTAATCCTATGTAAAAAATATCCTATTTCTCATTTGTTTTTATTTGTTTATCAGTGATTAACACCAGCTTCTTAGTCCTTTGCCTTTTGTGTTACTCTGAAATTAAGTGATGGATTTGTCAATTACACTTAACAAACAGTAAGATTACTGTTAGTACCTGGCTACAACTTCCATAATTTACAAGAAAAAATCTTTTGCCTTCCATATGTCCCTGGGCTGCTGTTTCTGGCACACTTAGAAAAAGTAATTCTGAGAAGGGCATACACAGTTTCATGTGTGAAAAAGATATTTAACAGTGGGATTCAGGTATGGAAAATAAACTGAAAACAAACAAGCAAAACGTATCAAGCAAAGACAGTCCTTAACCAACTCTCTAAAGTTGAAAAATTGTGTTTGCTATGCAACATTATACTGAGCCAGAAGTTCTTTTTCAGGGGAAAAAAAAACAAAAACAAAAAGCTTTAGTAAATTTGTTGCAGCTCAGGCTAATAAAGTGTCTAAGAAAGAGAAGTTTACAAAACAAACTGACGTTACTAATGATGTGCTTTCGGCTAGGGAGAATTGTGTTGGCTACCACCAACTTCAGATCAGATGACAAATTGCTGACAGCAATGTCAGAGGCCTCACCTCTATGTAGACCTTAGCAGTAGACCTGAAGAGCATTTTTTACTAATGGCAAGACAGGAAACGACAGAGAGAAGAGCAGATTATAGCAGAAAAAGTGAGAGATTTTCATGGTTTCAGCCTACATTATTATTTAAGCTGTTAAGAAAGTGGGCAGAGAAAGTAGGAAACTGGCATGGCTCAGCAAGGACCTGCTGGGCATGCTGATAGCAAAGAAAGGTCCATACAAGCTCTGAAAACAAGGGCTTGTCACCTGGGAAGAATTCAGGGATGCTGTCTGGATTTGCAGATGTGGAATCAGGAAAGTCAAGGTGCAAGAACTGAACTTAGTGAAGGATGTGAAAAACAAGAGGAAGGCATTCTACAGGTACTCTGGCCAGAACAGGCAGGCCAAAGTGAGTGTATCTCCTTTAGTAAACGCAAAAGGAGAACTGGCTTCAGCAGATGAAGAAAAGGCTGAAGTACTGAATGAGTTCTTTGCCTCAGTCTTCACTGGTGGCCAGGATTCCAGTACTTCTCATGTCCCTGAGCCCTGCATCCCTAAACCTCCAGGTGGGGACTGGGGCAGTAAATGATTATTAGATCAGCAGCTAAAATTTCAGTGTTCTGGAGGCAACAGCTGTGTGAAAGAGTAAGATCTACTTTAAATAGTACCCAAAGACCTTCAACAATATACTTTTCCAGAGGAATTAGAAAATTACCTGCCACCAGATAAGAGAGAGGTTTTTTGTGCAGATAAATAGCAGGGTGCACATCAGAAACTCAAGGTTTCAGGGTAACTTCAAGGTAAATGAATGGTACATTTTTGCAGAAAATAGACACTGGAATCCTGCAGTCATCCATGCTGAAGCCTTTAGTGTTCAGCATATTTACAAGCAGTCTGGAGAGAGGGTGAAGAGCAAATAGAACAGGTTGCTAATGAATATGGAATTATTAACAGCAGCAAAACTTATTGAGGAATTGCAATGAACACTACTGTGTGACTAAGTACCACAAATGCAAGGGAAATTCAGTGCTGGTAAATGTTACATGGTGCACACTGGGAAGAAAAATAATCTTTATTTCACATGGAAAGGATGGATCTGAGCTGGCTATTACTGTTCATTATCCAAAACCATTACGAAGAATGGAGTTACTAGGGTTTCCATCCACTAAGCATATTAACAAATTGTTAGGAAACAATGAATAATGTTAAGGTTTGCTGGTCATACAAAATTATTCACATAGTTTAAACTAAAATTGACTTTAAAATACTACTCAAAACTCTCATGAAAATAAAATGGTTCGTTAAATACAAAATCATTTTCAATGGGGGAAGAAACAAATGCAGTTTGTTACAGACACAGGGTGACTGGCTCTCAGTTAACTATCATTATTCCAGAAAGAAATTTTAGACACATTGTGTGGGTAGTATTCTAAATGTCAGCTTAGAATAACAATTTAAAGAATAAACAGAATGTTGGAACTACTGGAAAGACAATAGAAAATAAAATGTAAACCTTGAATATACCACTGTGTAATCTCTGGAATAGCTGTGGTGCAAATGCTGCAGGTTGCTTTGCAGATGCAAAGGTAGAGTGGGACTAAAAAGAGGCAGTTAGAACTGCATGATGACTACCTGAGTGTCGTGGTTTTATGATTTTTTATTTTCGGTATTCCACGTCTTAACATCATGTAGTGCACTGGGAGTTTAACTGTTAATACTCAAGTTCTGGGTACCTGTTCTTCTGGAAGAAGAACTACATTCTCCAGGGGGCTTTGCAGTCAGAGAGGAGATACAACTCCTGGCAAGGTCACCTGATGTGACCTTCTTCATCAGCTCTCCTCCTGTCTCTCTGCTGCTCAACTGGACTGCGCATCTCACCTCGGTATTATGGTGAGGCCTATCCACCTTTTGGACATTCTCTCTCATTATATTTGATTTATTAGCTTCAACTCTAATTATATTGCATTATGGTGTTTTATCTTGCATTCCGATACTATATTTAGTAAATTATTTTGTTTCTCCTCAGATTGTTGCTGCTGTTTTTAATTATTTTGGGGCCCCATGCTCCCTTTTTTCTGGAGGCGTGGATTTTGCGAAATCCCTCCACTCCACTAGTCATGGAAGCGGGCTGGACCAGCCCGTAAACTGTTGACACCGAGTGAGGCTAAATAAGGAAGATATGATTGAAATATTTAAAATTACCAGTGAAATGAAGGCACTACTTTTTTTTTTTTTTTTTTCTTTCTTTCCTTAGGAAAGAAGACGTAAGACAAGAATGAAGCAGTAAGACAAACCCTGGAAGAAAGTTCCACTGTAGGTTTCTCTTTTCAACCTCAAGTTCAAGATATTTGCATAACACTGACTCAGAAATTTGGAAGGTATATGATAGGAAATATCTTTACTCTCTCTCTCCTGTAAACTTTTTCTTGATGCCTACCACTGAGCAATGTTAGAAACAAAGCAGAGCTCTAAATGGGCTTTTGGTTTGATATAAGAAAGCTATCATATATAATTTTGCTAACTTAGATATTGAAACATTACTTTACACTCCAAATATTTAGACAAAAAAGCAAATAATTTCACTATTTTCATTGTTGTTTTTAACCTATGAGGACGGTCCAAATGGCATTTCTCAGTAAAGACATTATGTATTTAGAATATTTCAATAATATGAAGTAATGTATTGGAGGGTCATATTTTCTGCCTCTTTTTTATTTTGGGAAAGTGCCACAAAATTCTCAGGTGGATGATTTGTCTTCACAGGGGTTGCTTCACTCAAAGATTATATTTAGTTACTTGAATATGTTTTTCATAGCAAATAGTGCATTTATATACATATGCCATTTATTAACTACTGAAGCATTCAATCATCTTATCAAATGTCAAGTTGTTATTTCTTTGAAGTTTAAGAGTTAAAATTTATCTGAATCCAGATAGTGTACTGGGTGATACTTGGATATGTGCCTTATGGTTCTAAGTCTTGCTCAATACATACTTGATTAATTTCATGAACTTAATTTTATGTTTTTTAAATGTTTAATTTCATTTATAATCTCTCCTCTCATTTATTTATCATTTCCTTTAATAGCATTTTCCTCATCTCTCATTTCAAAGCTCCGTAAGAGAAGATTTTCAATAAATTAAACACACAGTTAAGAATTTGAACACATGATGATTGCTTTACTTGAAATGCAGCATAACAGTCTCTGAATTCATTCTTGCTGAGCATGACACTTGAAACTTCACCATGAAAGCTACACTATGAAATTTTTATTTACTTTCATGTACTTTGCAGGTACATTGATCTTGTCAGGATAAAAATAAACAATCAGGAAGCAAATGGCAATTCTTATTTACTATTTTTGTCCTCACAAATCAATGACTGGAATGTTAACGTCCATGCATTTTAGAGAGTTATCTGGCAATATTTGAGTTGGTGCTGCATAATCCTATGTCATTTGCTGTTTTCCTGTCATTTGTTTAATGCTAAACTACCAGGAAATTTAAAATCTTGCTCAAGGTTAAAAGCCTGCAGAGTTACTGAATGTAAAAGGAAAATTCAGCAGGATTTTGTGGTCTCCTATTGAACTGTTTGTCAATGCTGATGTACTTTAAATGGTACAGTAGGGGCTAATAATGGGAAAGCACACACATTTACATTAATTATCATAATTTTCACCCTAAATAATATTAAGAGAACTTTATCTGTTCTCAATTTTCTTTAATTGTCAAGGACAACAACATATAGATTATCCATGACTGAAAACCTGCCTAACAACTCCATGAATAATAAGTATTAGTCTATGAATAATGGCTAAATTCCAGATTGTTGCACCAAGTCAAGAGGCCCTGTTAAATACCACTTCTACTGATAAGCTGTAAGTAAAAAAACATGTGATCAGAAAGTTTACCATTTCACAGGATGCTATTACCCTCTTTACTCTTTGCTGATGATGCTGCCTTTAGAAAGATTTCTGTGTCCAGCTTGGGTGCCATAGTTCAAGAAAAAATAAAGCAGGTTTAACTTGCTGGGTGTGATCACTTTCTCAGCGTCTTCGAATGAACCACAATCCTAAATAAAATATATTAATGAATGAAATTATGTCAGTTATGTGTGAAACAGATGATATTACGTATAGAAATTGTGCTGATCGAGACTGAATTTTTGGAGGGAAGTCAACCTATTAAATCATAAAAAGAGTCAATGCATTTTTTCTGCTTGCAGATTCTTTTGTAATTCATGGGGATACACGATAAAAAATGGTAAAAATATTTCCACTTGCCTAATGCAACTCTAATAATTTACAAAGAACTGCAGTGATAAAGAATTCAGAGAACTAGGGGAAATACAAATCCATTATCAACTTTAGACATCAGGCTGTCTTTTCAGATTTTAATTCTTCTGAAATGTACTTTCTTTCTGTTCTTAATTTAAGTTCAGTTTTCTGTTCCCCATTTTTGGGGTCTCCTTACGTCCCTGTGCTATTGTTACAAAAAATGCTAAGAGAGGTCAGTACTTCTCTCAAAAATCCACAGTCTGTTTACCACCCTGTACACACTTACCAGTGCTTATTCTTAACTTTGAGAGAGTAGCTAAATAGCAGCTTTTCTATTTCTCACCTTGTGGTTCCTCTGACCATCTGTGCAGTTCTTATTTAGAATGACCCTGATTTTTCCATCCGCCAAACTCCACACTTAAAGAAGAAAAATTAAAAAAAAAAAAAAAAAAGTAGAAGTTCAAACCTTAACTTATATGATAAATTCTTACCTAATTTTGCAATGAATGTAGTCTTTCTGAAGGCTAAACTAGAATTTTATGGGAAATAATTACAGGGTTACCTAAATATGGAAGATTCCCTTGTACGTATTACGGTGTTGGGACTGTCCTAGATTCATGTAAAGCTTTGCTTCAAAGTGTAATGCCATCCACAACTTTGTTCTACTGGATTTATTGTGGACATCACCTCCCCCACAGTTAAGTCTCTCTTCCTAAAGAGAGATTTCCCTCTGTAGAGTGTTGTATATTACTTGATTTTGTTATTTAATGCTTGTTCGAGATAGCTTGACAAGGCAATTTATCTTCATGTTATGACTCTATTATCAGGACAATGAAAAGTGCAACACTTCTGTTAAAAATAAATATACAAATTTAACTCCTATTTACACCCATTTGAGAATATATATATATATACATATACAAATATTTTTATAAAGAAAAAGAAAACAATACCACTGATGACGATGAATGCATGAGTAGAGCTGATGAGAAAATCTGACCCCTAGTATCACACAGAGGGATAAATTCATTTAAGCTGCAAGGAAGTCCTGGATAATGGTAAGTAAATTAACCTTTATTTTTCTCTTTTGGGAATAGAAACAGATTGGCCAGGTGACTTTGATAGTTCTTATAGTAAGTCCTGGAAAGTGATGGAAAATACAACATAGGGGTAGATAGCTTTTATCCTTAAGCCTTATACAATTCACCCTCCTTGTCTCATCTGATAGTTGATTTTCAAAGGCTTTTCGGAATTTGTAGCCCTTTTCTTAAAGCTTGGATTCATTGTCTTGGCTTCAAACTTCCTCCTATGTTTTGAAATTTAAATATATATGTATCGTTTTATTTTTCTTCATTATCAACATACAGCACTCACAAGGTTATTGCCAACTGCTTCTTAACAGCTAAATTGGCAATGTATTCACTTTTGGTTTGGGGTCCAAGATGAGGCAAGGCATGCTATACAGCTACACTTCCTGGTTTTCTGGGAAGACAGTAGCACTTGCAGACTGAAATTATTCCTTTCTAATTGTCACTCAGGAATGATGTGCTGAATATGCTGTCTAATGATCTGCCTTCAGTTTGGACAATCAACAGTGCAGTATTAAGCTGATTTTGGGGAGAGAAAGAAACTGATGATTTAACTCCTACCAGTTGCACAGAAGGAAAAATAATATTTCCCCAAAATATTTTGAAAACATAGAGGAAAAAAAAGTGTGAATGCTCTTACAAATGTTTCCGGAAGACCTTGCAGACTTAGAACAGTACAACATAACTTTTTAACATATTTACTTCCCCTTCTCCTTTTTATTTTTATTTATTTATTTTTTTTTTTTTACTTTCCAACTAGAAATTTCAAACCGAATCACAGTTATGTTACTGGTGTTTTCAGCTGTAGTTGACAGACGTAGCTTGTCCACTTTCAGAAAATGATTGCTATAGCTTAAGGGAAAGGAAACTCAAATGCCTTCCAGAAATATAAGGGAAAATGAAACAACTTACAAAACTCAAGTCTAGGCACTGTTTTTGGATAACACTTATGTAATGAATCCTGCACAAAGCCAACCGAAAAAAAAAAACTTATTCTTTTACATATTGCACTGATTTAAATAGCAAATATCAAACAATGTAATGAAAGGCTGTTAGAAAACTCAAAGCTTAGTAAATGGCTCCATTCTCTGCTTTCACAGTTCTATATAAGACAATGAATTTACAGCAGGAGAATAACTTATCTCAGTAGATTTGGTGTTTAGAGTGTTCTAATATTAAACAATAGTATTTTAATTTGTGAGCAAGAATATATACATATATATATATACGTTCTCCTATGATTTCTGTATCTCTGGAATTATTTATTGTCTCTTCTCAACTTGGGTGTTTTGTTTTATTTTGCAGGATAAATACTACTAAGTAGAACATACTCCTGTCAGTGAACATGAGATAAAACAGGTCTTTGACTCCCTTCACACTCATTACTGCAAACATTTTCCATTCTAAAATCCAAAACCATACAATTTCCTTCATTAGCATATTGCTATTAAACTTTTGCATGGGTGTGTCTAATTCACAGTCTGCAGGCCCCATGTGGCCTGGCCCAGACCCTCCTGCACCCATCTCCTGCCCCATGGCATTGGTGGCAACTCTGCCCTTCCAAGCAAAGCGATCCGACCCAGCTCTGGTTGTGCATCTATTGCTCAGCTACAACTGGATGATGGTGTACAATTGACACCACCTGGTCAGATAACATGGCACAGGGAGGACACAGTGCAGTGTTGACTGGAATTATGGCACATAGCTGTATGCATTTTGATACAATGGCTAAACACTGTCCTGTGAATGATGAAAAATATGCAGTCTTGCTTTCCATTTTGATGAGGGAATTTGAGAACAGCTTTCAATGTTATTGAAAAAATCATTAATTTTTTGGTATATTTGTGGATCTATTTTCAGTCAACATAAATACATTACCTGCAAATTTTCAAATGGAATGTTGAGTGTTGCAATCAGACATTCAACTCAAATTTTGATAATCTCTTTACATGCAAGTTTCTTTACCAACAGATCTTTTTACCTCTTAAGACCTATCTTACTAGAGAAAAATAATCCCTGCTTCACAGTTGCCTCATATTCACTTCTTTTATTTCTGGCAGTATGTACATTTGCGAACAATTATTTTCGAAAATGAAGTACCAAGAAGAGAAAAAATTCATCAAAAATCTCTCACATGTACCTAGAGAACTCACTAAGAATTGCACTGACTGCCAGCAAATCAGATACTGATGCATTAGTTTCATAAAAACAAAGTCAAATGCCCACTCATTTTATGTTTTTATTACTCCTTTTTATTTGTATTAAAAAAAAAAAAAAAAAAAAAGTTTTGTTTGTTATATACATTACTGATATTTTACAAGATTTACTCCAAAAATGATGTCTCCTATTTTCCTATATTGATCCACAACATCAGAGGTCTGGCAGTAGAGGCTGAACCTTCCCATCAATATTCCATTATATTTTGTTGCCATGCGACATTTGGCAGCAGAGGAACAGTTGGACAAGAAAGTATGTGTGAAGCAAAAATGCATCACTGAATTCCTCCATGTGGAAAGTATTGTACCCACTGACGTTCATTAATGCTTGCCAAATGTATATAGAGACCAAAGAGTGGATATGAGCATAATGAGGTGGTGGGTGTTGTTTTTCAGTGGTGGCAATAGTGACAGTGGTCACCTCCAGTGATGCAGATTTTTTTTTTGAGTGCAGCCTGCATGCTCTTGTTCATCACAGGTAGAAATGGTGATGATGATGTTGAAAAAGAGTGTTTTATAATCGAGAGTTTGCTCTATCAAGTAGTGTTATTGTGCTTTTTGTATCTGCTGTAGTATCGATGGCAATAAGTAGGAAGCACTGCTTTCTAAGCAACCTATGCATAAACTACTCAGTACAGTTTCTCTTCACTTACTGTGACCCAGGAAAAACAAAAGGTTGGACACCCATGCTTTTGCAAGTTTGCACATTACAGGAAGAGCATAAAAATAGCAAAGTTACCAATCATTTAGCAAAAGTATTGAAGTTACCTGAGTACAGCTCATGTTAAGTAGTGAGCTGCTTTCAATATCCTCTTATATTAACTATGCTCTCTTTTGTGCATGTGCATTTGTGTGCTGAACTAATTCCGTAAAGCAATGATATAGTGCCTTAATGAAACTCTGCCTTATATTTCTTTCTGTCTCTAATTCAACAGTACTCACTATTTCAAAACTGTAGTACTTTTTTTTTCTTAGACTTTATAATTGTTATTTTCTTATACTGTATGCATAGTTCTGATACTGACCCTTATGCTCTGAAAGAGAAGAGCTATTTTTTCCCTTGAACCACAAAAAGGGATAGAGCAGAAGGAATAGCTTTACCAATCAAATCAGTTGCATATCGAAGTAAATAGAGATTCTGTATAAGTAGTTGAGGTTATATTAATAGCCAGAGAATATCTGGGTATCACTAGTAATCCATTTTTTTAATACTGTTTTTCAAAAGTGATTTTGTTTAATTACTTCTCTTTTAAACAGTCACACTGTAGGTTATATTCTGTTCAGCACTGTGTATTTTGATCTATAACATATAACTTTCATGGGCCTAATTGGTAAAAATCAGTTTAAAGGAGAAAGTGGGAAACAAATACTTGCCTGTTATGCTGAAAATGTACTCAGTTCAGTTTTTTCTGTAGTACCTTCTGAATGAATAACCCTTCTGCCTTCTCTTCTGCCTTCTCCTCTGCCACACAAATATGCTGCCCTCATGTTATTTAATACATTATTCCATTTTAATTGTAGTTGATTTGTCTTGTAGAACATAGTTTAGCACAGCTCAGTAGAAAGACAAGCTTCTATAGCATATGGCACAACTGTGCTTTGGCAAAGGTTTTCTTATATGCTTCTGCTTCCTCAGCAATGATCTAGGTTTGGAGCCATTCCCTTCTGCCTTGATGCTTTTGAGCTTCTATGCAGAAAACTAGAGTTATGTTTGATGAAGCAACATCTTCCCTACCTTTTCATCTGGTCTTTGAGAACACTAATGTAATCATTGAAGAAACAGTTTTCAAAGTCAGGTTAAAGCTATTGGAAGCTAATATTTATATGTCCAATGATATACTAAAAATGTGCAGATGCTACTTTGAAATTGCTGGAAAAACATTTAATTTACCTTGTGACTGAAAGATTAGAGTAACAATGTGCACAGTTATTCCACATCATATGTAGCTGTCACAAGTAAATTATTTCAACCTGATCAACCTTCAAAAGCAGCAGCTTCTTGTCTTCAAATCAAACCATGTTCAATTTCAGCTGTGTTAAAGTAATTCTGGTTCTAAGTTAACAAGATTTAGATAAAATCTCATGAAAATTCCAAAGTCTCTTAAAAGAGGTACAATTAAAACATACAGTATTTGGGAATTTAATGTCAAATTTATTTCAAACACCTGCTCTCAGTTACTTGATTCATTGCACTGTCAGTTATATAGCTTGGAGAAATGTCAATCCCCTCTATACTGCTCCTCTCTCCTACTTAGGACATAGTTGATTTTCAATCTATCTATCTGTCTGTCTGTCTGTCTATCTATTTATCTATGTGCCAATCTACATACCTACCTACCTCTTTATTTTTAGATATTTTCAATAGAATTGAGTAATAATGGTTTTGTGTAACTTGGATTTTTTTCAGGGATTGTACAGATTTTCTTATGAAACTCCTCCAGTGATATAGACTTTAGTATATTTTGGTACCAAAATATA
This sequence comes from Centrocercus urophasianus, assembly GCF_019232065.1. Lineage (NCBI taxonomy): Eukaryota > Metazoa > Chordata > Aves > Galliformes > Phasianidae > Centrocercus > Centrocercus urophasianus. The sequence goes on along the minus strand of NW_024884364.1, from coordinate 65,592,743 downwards.
TAACAAAAATATATATTATATATAATATTATGGCCCTCAGAGGTAGCTCGCATACTGGGAGATTTGTAGAATCTTTTCTTGATATGCAATTTGTATGGAAGTATCTGTGTTATGGTGCTGGGATTAGTTCAGCCTACGTGATTTGCCGGTTTTAAATTCCCTCCAATTCTTAATTCCTACAGAAAATACTATTCAGCAAAGATATGGAAAGATTTTTAGGTTTAAAAACTGTCATTTCATAGTAACTTTGATAACAAAAACTTTCTGTTTCAAAAACATTCTACAAATCACTATACATATGATTCTATGATTCTATCCCCCATCCATTTTATCTAAATCAAAAATATGTCTAGCTTTTGCTCATACTTTATAAAGTTATTCCCATATGGCCAGAAACTGAATATGAAAAATTTCTTAGCAAGAGAAAATGTTTAGGGGTTGCTTTTAAGTGAAACCAGGAGGCAACAATGAACCCTAATCCAAGTGAACTGCCACTGCAAAACTTTAAATGATGGAAAACAAAGTGTTTTTGTTTTTTTTTCTTTTTTTTTTTTCTTTTTTTTTCTTTATTTTGTTTTGTTTTGTTTTTTGTTTGTTTGTTTTTTTTCTCATAGAAATATCAAAGCAGCTAGGTTTCAGATGAACTGCTTTTGTACCTCTTGTACTCTGCACATTAGATCCTGTACGTGCTCATAAACATTTCATTTTTGAACAGTGAGTATTCTATTTTCTTGCAGTGAAATCTGTATAGAAGAACTTTAAAATCTAAGACAGCAGATTCAGAATCACAACATTTTTAGATTTCATCTCACAGTGAATGGGACTGGGAGCTCAGAATCATATAATCATACTGGCTGTACCTGATCTTCCAGAAATCTTGGAAGTTAGACTTAAATCCATTGTTCAGTTTCACTTTCAATCTAGTACACTGTTATATGGTCATTAGTTTTACTGCTGCTCTTGTTTTGAGTGACTCAGACTAGAGTTGTAGCTCTGTGAAAGACAAGATTAGAGCTATATGAGAAGAGTGCTCACAGGGCCTCTCATGATCGGTGTCATGGTTTTGTGATTTTTCAGGCATGTACCCAATCACAACTGTCTTCAAGAATGTTCTCAGAAATCTATTCTTTCACGGTCTTCTACTTATGACCTTCATGGATAAGTAGTTAAAATCTGTAACTTATATAGTATATTCTGCAGGTATACAGTGTATCTAATTCAGCTCTTATTTTATAGCCCGTTTTGTGATTTGTAGGTAAATCTTATGGGTTACTGATTGCAAAAATGATGTGAACGATTATGCCTCTTTCATAAGAAAATTCAGTGCTTAGGAGAGCTTTGCATTTATAATTTGAGAAAAAAAATCCTATTTATCAAATGCAGAAATCAGTTTATAGGCTGTTGAGTCATGCATGCATGCATTACAATTGTAATTGTAATATTTATCTTTTAATCTCAGGAAAAAAGTGTAAATATTTTACAATAAAATGAAGTGTTTTTCATTATTTCACTCACATCATTTTCGTAATGTTTGCAGATTTCATGTCAGGAAAATTTTCCTGTTGTTTGAACTTTACTTTTGCTTTTCCTTGGTTTCTTCATTCATACTTAGATCTGCAAGTCCTTTCCTAAATGCCATTATTTTTTTTCTTTGTTTTGCTTTTTTGCCTCTTTCATTTTCAGTACAAAAACATTTCTTCATAGATCCTTTCTACTTTAACAGAGATGTTTGCTGTTGCTGTGTTTTAGATGTTTGGTTTGGTCTTTACAAATAGAGATGAAGAAACGATAAAGGTTTATGTTGGGAAACCATTCAATAAATCCCAGTAATTTTCTTCTTACTGTCCAATTCCTAAACATATGCTCACGATTCCAAATTTCAGAAATATTACAATTTTATCTGACCTTAAATTCCTATAAGAGATGGCTCCATTATAAATCCAGAGGTCAAGCAGCACTGCTGATACTGTTTCTGCCGACAGCACTGTTTCATCTAATTCGTTAGATGACATTTCAGCTGCTAAAGGCGAGGCCTGTGAGTTAGATAGAGAAAAAAAGACAACAACAACAAGAGAATAAGGAGAAGGATAATTACAGTGTGTTCTATGTGATGAGAATAACCATTCATCCTCATTCACTGTGTGGGAAATCAAGCCTTTTGCATCCAAAATCCTGCTCTCATCTAATAGATTGAAATGCGCAGAAGTAAGTGTGCCCTACTTGTGCCATTTGTCTATGGCTAGAGTCTACTTTCACACTATTTCTCTAACATGGAAACAAAAGGAATGAGGAAGACAGGTGACTTTGCATCTCAAAGAGATTTTCTATTTAGGTGCATGTTTTCTGCCATAGAGAATATTGCCAGAGTCCTGGAAATGATCAAAATTTGAGATCTTAGAAATAGCTGCAAAATTTACAGTACAGGTAGAGCCTGAAGATCAGACTGGGCTTAAAAGAACAAATTGCCAGTTCTCCTTGTAGCCACCTTTCATCTCTGTTGAATACGAGTGAATGGGATGCAAAGGTTAATTCAAGCTGAATAAGGAATGTCATTATGCTTTGAACTAGTTTGGGATCTTTAATTTTGTTTATTGTTGTATGTTAACTGCCAGTAGACTAAAGAATATCTTTCTGAAGTGTATTACGTCTGTTTCAAATTCTAGGAAAATATTTTCAGAACTAAGAAAGACAGAACTTATACCCATGAAAAGGACACTGGATTTCTCAAAAACAGATAATCAAACTTTCTGTTTCAGTAAGAAAGTTTCACTTGTATTGCTTTGTCAGTGGAAAGTTGTTTTATCTCCAGATATTCCTAAAATGTTGCCTATGATGTTCAAAGAGGGAATTTTCTTGGTAATAAAGCTGAATGAGTAGTCTCTTAAAACATTTTAAGAGGCCTCCAGGAAGAGGCACCTGAACACTGGGATAAGGTCCCATTCTGAAAAGCAGGCTCACCTCTGTGAAGTGAAAATGAAAAAAAAAAGTCAAAAAGTAAGATTCTCTTTCTGTTTCTCTTTCTCCACTACAGTCTTGTACCACAGGTCACACTGGTACAGAGAAAAATATTTTCATACTTCAGATGGTCCTTTCCATTCCTCCAGGAACTTCCAAAAATTGATGTCATTCTTTCTACTGTCTTCTGATTTTCAGATGTCTTTTGCATGTGTATTCTGGTATGAGTGCTTGATTTTTGTTTTAGAAATTATTGTGATCCTAAAGTTACCAACTGACTAACTGGAAGAGTGCCAAAAATTATGTGAAGTTTATTGTGAAATAATAAGGAAGATAGATTCTGTACCTTAATGCATAGCATAGATTTTTTTTTTTAGAATTATACTAAACATGTGAAAAGCAATAACCTATGGCATTACTATGATAAATTTAAAACACATTTAAATATTTTAAAATTACTAAAATTAACTATAATACATTCATTATGCTATTTATGAAAAACAAGTATGCCTTCAACTACAACAGTGTATGCATGGTCAATGTCAGCTGACTTTTGCATACCTTGTGCAAGGAATTTCTAAATGAAATCATGTATTTAAGATTATTTTTTCCCAAACATATACTGCGTACTTCATTCAACAAATTAGCTCCCATGATAATTTTTTTTTTCTTTCTTTAAATTTCTTTTTAGTTTAGGTGAAGATTTCACCTTTCTACCAAATTATAAATATTTTAATCAATGAAATTACAGATATTATTATTATTATTATTACTATTATTATTTTGCTTGTTTGTTTTCTTTATTTCAAATCCTAAGCAGGAAAAAAAACTGGTGCCCTCTCTAGGACCCAAAATATGATTTCAGCTCCGTTTGAACTGGCTCATACATACTTAGAAAACTCATTAGAAGATCAGTGTTTTGATACATATGTAGGAAATTAAATGATTTATTAATCTGTGTTTGAAGCCAATAATTAGAATAAAATATTTCAGAATTCTATTACCAGGAAGAAGATATAAAAGCCAAATGTCACTGTATCTTAAAATCAGGGACTCTTTGAACAGTGATAGTACATTGATGAACCTCACAGATGAAGTAGGAAAAAAACAAGGAGGTGAGAGGAAGTTACTCAAAGAACTCAACAGAGCTGTAGACTTCAGCAACTCAATAAAATATAACTCTCACCAAGTAGAATCTTTCAGACAGTCTATAAACTAGTGAAACACTGGCACATCTGCAACGCTTAACTTTACAAAATTTCTGGTGTTATAAATGAATATGTATCACTAGATTTTTTTATTTCTTTTCTTGTAGAAATCTGCAGATACTTGAATTATCACTTGAATAAATGTCAAATTTATCCTACATCATTACACTGTTTTCTCTTCATAAATCACAAATTAAAAGCCAAATTGATTAATAAAATGATAATGATTATCCTACGTATAAGAAGAATATTATTTTATGTAACACTGCAGAAAACAATAATGCAATAAACCTAATGAAAATAAAATTCTTGTTTTCAGCAAACCAAATCATAGAGTGATGATTGAAACACTTATTTCATTGCGTTTGGTGCTAGGTTTGAGTCATGTTCCTAGTCGAAATACAAAAACACAACACAGACTTAGGAGAGCACTTCCCACTAGGTAGTTTCCTGTTTCCTGAAAGAGACCTTCGTATAAAGGAATCCTAAAGGATCTCCTAACTTTTTCGTGAATGATTAGTACCAAAGTATACCATAAATTAGCTAGTATGAGAAACACCAACAAAGCATTTTTCCTCATGAGCATGTTTTGTTTTGTTTTATTTTTCATGTCCTATTTTCTTCCCCTTTTATTGGAATCATGTAGGATTTATAATACATTTGTTGATAAACCCTTGTCTGATGTTAACTTCTTCTGGATTTTTGATCTATGTGGAGGCAAAATAGAGAAATGTTCTATAATTTAAAATTAGGTGGAGAACTTGACATAAATTCATATAGTCCATAATACTAATGATTACCAATAAATTACAAGGATTTATCAAGAAATTATCAAACCCTTATAGGTTTAGTTTCAGCTTTTTTTTTTTTTTTTTTCCCATGTAAAAAAGAAACATTCTTGCCATTAGTCTTTTCTTTAGTCTGTCTGCTAAGTCTCTAGTAATAAATTTTCTTAGTCACCTCCATTCTGGGGTTTCATTTTTAACCTCTCGCTTGTTCTAAGAAAAAAATGGAGGACTAAAGTACAGGTACACTGTTTTCTGCATTTTCACTCAGTATACCATATACAGACTGAAATAACAAAGTTAAATTGAAAGTTGGTAAAAATCTGGACTTACACTATTCCTCATGGATTTCCTCATGATTATGTGAATCACAGAATCACAGAATCACCCGGGTTGGAAGGGACCTCAAGGATCATGTAGTTCCAACCCCCCTGCCTAGCAGGGCCACCAAACATACACATTTAGATCAGGACATACACATCTAGATCAGGAAAAGCTCAGTGAAAGCTCAGTGACTTCAGAGGAACTTGGAAATATTTGTACTGCTGGATATGGAGACTATTTTTAATAAGAGAATTCTGTTTATTTTCTGTTAGGCAATGAAAGTTTGATTAACAGAATGCTCATCAGCTTTGTGAGACAGCAAAATACCAAGAAACCTAAAAAACAATCCCCTCTTCTAAGAAACAAAATGAAAACATATTTCATGAAGAAATTTAAAGAAATGTGACATTAATATATTATCTATTTTCCTTTCCACCCCTGAAAGCCTCCCTGATTTGTTGAATATATTGCATAAATTGTCTTAATTTGGCTTTTTTGACAGGAAGGGGAAAGAACACTATACATTAAACGTTTACATATGCATTAACATAGGTGTTCTTATGTTAATTTTTCTTTTAAGTATTTGTATTTCTTACAGGAGTAAAAGTAATTCTTTGCTGACGGCACTTATTTCCTAACAAGTGGTTGTGATGTCCGTAAAAACAGAAAAAGAAAAAAAAAAAAAAAAAAGAAAGAAAAGAAAAGAAGAGAAAAGAAAAGAAAAAATGAAAGAAAAAGACATAATCTTTAATATTCCATAAATTTAATGACAAGATAAATTTAGAGTTGGAATAGTTCCTAAGACATAAGCTACTCTGTACTGCACCACATACATAATTACTATGTCAATTTAATGTTGGTAAATGTTTAGCTATTTTTAGAGCTCCCTAGCCCATGTCAGCAGAAGATATATTAAAAAGTTTGCTTGGGTATGTGAGGAAACTGTACGCATTTTCTGATAACAGAAATGCAGAAAATGTGGGCTTCAATCCCATATTTGATATTCAGTTTTCCAGTATTGCATAGGAACTTGAAAAGCATTCCAGAAAAGATAAGTGTTTCACACTGAGTATTTCTAGTATACTTATGTGGGCTATTTGCTTAGTAAGCAATTTATTCTCCAAGTGTATTTATATAAAAATTAAATATATAACTGCATTTGCAAAATACAGTATTCCTTCATGCTTATATTCCTGTAGAGATAAATAATTTTACTTGGATGTTTAAGCGAGTGATTGTGTCTTTGAAATAGATGCCTAAATGCTCTCAGATATTACTTATGTCTGAAGTATTTATCACCTGTTTGTTGGTACATGATCAGATGCACAAATTTATCACTGTTGACTTCTGAACACTTATTTAACTGAAGAGTCAAGGATTTGTACAATACATTTTGTTCTTCACATATGGTATTTGAAAAAATGGTTTACATTTCTTTTTAATTTGCTTTTTATTCTCTTTTTTTTTTTTTTCTATTTGCTACATCAGATTGCATTTTTCTCTTTGTGATGTAGTCATACTCTTTCTTGACAAAAGTCTATGATATCATCCAGAACAAGTAGTTTCTCTCAGAGCTGCTGAGGGTGTGTGAGTTTAGTTCTATGGTATTCCACTGACCTGGATTCTGTATGCTGTGCTTCTGAGGTGGCTTCTTTGTAGTCAATGATATGGATATTGAATGCATTAATAGTACCAGAAAATATATTTGACTTTGCCAGTGAACATTAAAAAAATTAACCTGTATGCAACCAAGTATGTCTGGGAATAATGAACAAATATAAAATATTTGCTTGTATTCACATTTTATCACATGAGTATTTTATGACTTAACTCTTACATCATATTTCACCTTGTGAAATATGGTGGGCATTTCTTTGGACTTTGGGCATCTGCTTAAATCTAGTGATAAAATAATACATTCCAGACAAATGCAGATCTCTGAGGCAGGTGAAATGTACCACTATTTATGAATATTTGCCTATAAACCATGTTAGCCTTAATAATCCGTTTAAAGTTTGGTCTTCAAACTTGTTTAAGTTTAAATGCTGAAAATTGGGTTCATTAACTCATCGTTACCAGAAGCTCAAGGGTCAAATATGGATGACTGTGTCCTACAGGGACTATATAACTTCAGCTATAAAAAAAGGGATTTTTACCTTTGTATCCTGTAATGCTTAGCAGATGTAATGGATTACAAGCAAAGCTAAGCCACCAAAGCTTGTTGTAAGAATGCTGATAACGCAAACGTTAATGGTAATTGGAGGCTAGTATTGGAATTGAAAACCACTGAAAACTAGGCAGCTAATGTATTTAAACATATATGTCATTGAAATTGTTGTAGACACAGAATCTTTAGTGCACCAGGTGAAAAGCTCTTACTGTGTCATGAAAAAATGAAATACCACTTCGTCTTTCTAAAGAAAAAAGGAAATTACCTGGATTTGGTTATTGTTTTGAAAGCTGAATGAATATAGTATTTGAGGAACAACAAAATAGATATCCTGAACTGAATAAGCCTCCCAGAAGCAGAAGAATCTGTTGAAATAATACTTGAAGAATTTTTTCTCTTTATAGCTTCCTAATTGGAGCTCACTGGCCTTTGTAGCACTGCAACACTAGGGAGCACACTTTCATCAGGAATTATACCGCCTTCAGGATCTACAGAGAATTGGAGTTAGAAGTCAGTTCAGCAAATCTGCAATTTGGCAGCAAGCCAGCCCCTGCCCTGCTATACAGAGTGACAAGGCATGCGAATATGACAGAGCTAATGGTAAACAATGACAGATCTGTTCAGAGTCTGATGGGATGCATCTCTCGTTTGTTCATGTGCAGCGTAGGAATCAGATTTATTTTGTTTGAGATGTGCTTAGATGCCTATATGAACTCTTCACCCTGCCTTCTACAAATCAGATTTTGCAGAGCAATAAAGTGATTTTCATTGTAGTCGTCTTTTTATTTTGTTTTTTTTTTTGATGAATGTGAGAGACTTACAGTAAACTGAAAACTAAGAGTAGCAACATGTGGAAAAGGGAGAAAACTTAAATTTTATTTCTTTTAAAAATATCCTTCTTCTGGTTAACCAGACAATACAATTAACTGTGTAATTATTGCTATTACTGATCAGATGAGAAAGTGTTTCTCTACAGAAATGAAGTTGCATGGGACAGAAAGGAGATCCTTCTTTGGAATAGTTCTATATTCAGTTTCACTAAAATAATAGTGATTTATAATGTTAAATACACAAAATTCTTGCTTCTTACAGCAATTTTAAAATAAATCTTATTTCATATTAAATCAGTTTAGTTGTTGATTTGCATTTAAAAATAGCTAAATATTTCTTGTATATTGCTTCATTATTTTATAGAGAGTTTAAAATCCACATTATACATTCTATACTTTTGATAAATTACACTTTCTTTATGGCATGCTTTCTTTTTTATCTGATTGATGACTCATCTGTAATTTAACTTAAAATTTGTATGATTTAGATGTGATCAGACACAATGAGCTTTGAAAATCTTTGCCATTTTGTACTCAAGAAATATCTCCTCATCAGAAAGAGTTCAGGAAAAGGTCTGTTAAACTAGCCATTGCTAGAAATAGCAACAGACAGAACCTTTTCCTAGACCTTCACCGGAATAACTGCCACATTGAATGAAATCTATAGCCATTACAGTAGTTTCATGGAAAAGTTTAAGCTAGCAGTCAAAAAACAGCTTAGTTGGTTAGCCTAAGAGTGAAACTATTTCAAGTGCGGTCATGCTATTGACGTTCTGTACAAAATTTCTTTGTTATTTTCTTCATATGTAGCCTTAATTTTTACTTTATCTGTGTTGATATATAGTGAACCAGAACTTTACTGATCTATTCTCATCTGTATGTACATTAAAAATGTAGAAATGTGTAGATCAGTGTCTTTTTCTGTATCAGTCCTCCAGATCTTAGTGGAGCGTATGCAAGTATTTGTGTTCTCTGGCATATGGTAACATCCTCAGAGCGTTAAACTACTTGGAAATATGCTGCTCGTGAAACAGCAGAGAAGTGGCATCTCCAGAGCTACTGAATTTCAATTGAAAAGTTTCAGTTGACAATTTTTATATTAAAGTGTATAAGATTGTACATAGAATCACACAGTCATAGAATCTATAGTTGGAAGGGACCTTTAAAGGTCATCTACTCCAACTCCCCTGCAATGAACAGAGACATCCACAGCTAGAGCCTTGTCCATCTTGACCCTTAGTGTCTCCTGGAATGGGACATCCACCACGTCTCCTGGCAAATTGTTCCAGTGCCTCACTACCGTCACTGTAAAAGTCTTTCTCCTTATATTCAACATAAATCTACCCTCTTTATGTCTGAAATAACTTCCTCTTGTTTTGTCACTACAGACCCTGTTGAATAGTCTGTCCTTTTGTTTCCCCTTGTCCCCTTTAGATACTGCAAGGTTGCTGTAAGGTCATCTCTGCACCTTTTCTTCTCCATCCAGGCCCAGCCCTCTCAGCCCCAGCCCTCTCAGCCTGTTCTCATAGGAGCGGTGTTCAATCCTCTGGATCATTTTTGTGGCCCTCCTCTGGACGTGCTTCAACATGCCTGTGTCTCTCCTGTACTGAGGAGTTCACATCTGCATGTATTACTCCAAGTGTGGCCTCACCAGCACAGAGTAGAGGGGCAAGGTCAGCAAAAGCTTTCCTGAAATGAAATTTATAAAGCATCACCCCACAGAAGACCAAGTCTGGGCTGCAATTCAAGAAGAACAACAGATAATCTGAAAGACAATCAAATTCTTGGACAATAGAGTGAATAAATGTAAACCATTGATAAGAAGGGCCATATCACACCATCAATTTTTAAACAGCATTTCCCATTGATTCCAGTGCTTAAAAATCAATACTTTCTCTGCAGAGAAATAGTTTCAGATGAACAATGTTTATTTATTATAATGACTTATCTGAGAATGTCTTCCATTTCATAAATATATCCTCAGCATCCTTGCTTAATACGTTTGAGACTTTCCTGCAATTCTGTGAAGAAAACATCTTTCTTTGCCAAGTTTCCTCTGGTTTTATTCAAATCTATAAGAGATTTCCCAGTAGACACGCCATCAATGTGGAAGAATCTGGGATGTTACAGATGTTGTTTGCTACCTGTACTATGATACCAGTTAGAGGTCACAATCTCTGAATGGGGACTCATCATCAGAGTGTCTACATGCACACTCTATAAAAGGAAGATGTTTGTCTACAAGGCTTTACAGTCTTAATAGACTGAAGACTTAAAAGACAAAAGAGAAAAGAAAATAGAGCAAGCTTAGCTGCTTTGTGAAAGCAAAGTGGCAGAGACAGACAAAACAGCTGGAGCTCTATAACCCTTTAAATTCAATTACCTCCACTGAATGTACTAAGAGTCATCACGTAATGCCTCCATTTAAATCTTGGAGATCAATTAAAAATATTTATGAAAAACATAAAAGCCTGAATTTAAAAGGGAACAATGCTTATCTGATTAGTACACTGATTTTTGCCACGTTTTAACAGTTTAAAGGCTTCCATGCCTTAAGGCTTACATGCCTTAACAGTAAAGATATGATATTATTAAAACATGTGAATAACATATTAAAGCATGTGAATAATTTTGCTGACTCATGTGGCTACATATACAAAGTTAGAATGACATACTTCCTAAAAGCTCTGTCTGATCACTGTACATGTGATCCCTTTTAAAATGAAAAATAACTCATTTGAAACAATAACAATATAGAATTATTTAAATGATGCTTCATTTTCCCTAGTTTCTCCATGAAAACAGACATTTAAAAATATACTAACCCAATTGTGTAACTTCTGACTTGTAAATATTTTGTGTTTTGGAGTATGTAGAGATTTGTCTATTAAGCAGGGGATATAAGGAAAATCTATATGCCTTTCTCCAGGGAAAGATCTGATATCACAATTTTAGCACATGCACAAACTTTTATTTTCCACAAACATTTCTTTCACACAAAATAAGGAGAAATTCCCAGCATAATTATAACTGAAATTAAAGAAACATGGATTGTAAATTTAATATAATGATCAGGGAAGATACTATATACTCTAAATACTGGAATAATAAGGGATAAGATTGCAGTGTCCCACCAGTGGTTGGTGGTAAAAGGAAGATATGCTAATCTCCCTCAATTCTCAAATCTCCATCTCAAAGGAAGATAACTAGCTCATCTCCCAGTTTTTATTTGTCAATTCTTTAAATAAATAAATAAATAAATAAATAAATAAAGTACTATAATCACAAGTATACATATTTTCAGGCAAAAATATGTATTACATCTGTCATTTTAAAAATTTTATTAAATTTATTAATATTCCATTTTGCCTGTTTTTGACTTTTCTATTGTTTAAATTAAAAAAAAAAAAAAAGAAACTCTATTTGGGTCATTCTAGTGTACGCAAATAATATATATCATATGAAGGTTTCAGTGACTTTTATTGTTCATTTATTTTCCAGAAATCACTTAACATTTCCTTTTCTGGAGAAACTTGTAATAAAATTGCTATAACAGGAAAAGCAAGCCACCTAGCAGTATAACCTGCAGAGAAATGAACACTTCAGCACTTATTTTTTATGGGCTAGTTAACCTTATTGGATTAATATAACTGCAAAAGCCTGACCTCCGTTGCTGTTGATCAGAGCTAAAATTTACTGCCATAACATATTATTCTGATCACTTCAGAAAAATAAAGGAAAAGAGAAAAAACACAAAACTTATGATAATTGTTCAATCTACTTTCCTAATATGTAAAGCTTGACATTTTCTGTTACAGTAGGTAAATTAGAAAATAAGTTTATGTTCACATTCTAAAAGCCTCCAGCAACAATACACCTAATGGAAAATTGCCTATCAAATAAATAAAAATGTCAAGCATTTAATATAACCAAATCTAAGATGTGAAATATAATGTATTAGGAGCAGTTAAATTAACTCAAAATGAATTAGTTCTGAATTATTATTTTGTTTGTTTTTTTAAATTATACACACATTTGCCAGTGATTTTGCCAGTTTTCTAATAATCACCTCTCACTATCTGATTATTTGAAATAGAGATTGTCTGACATTTGATACCCTTTCTATCAGGTTGAATAGGATCTTAACTTTTCCACAAACATATTCCATGCAGTCATTATATTTGGTCAGTCAGAATCTTGTAAATTAATTATTTTATAATGCTTTAATTAAGTTGAAATAACATGATAATATACATAATAATACTGAAAAATAATTAAAAATGTATGAATATTAAGTCATTTTCTAGAGAGGAAAATAACCCTGTATACTTTATTATCTTGAATGGAAAACATTATTAATAAAATTATGAAAAATCCTCATGCTGCTATAGACTTTGTTTCACTAAATAGTTAGATTGACCAACCTTGTAGATTTTGTCAGAGACTCTGAATAATAAACATAGCTACTTAGTATTTCTGAAAAGTCAAGTACACTTTGGATTCTAAATTTATTGATGAGGAAGGCAAGTCTTATAATGTTTTCTTTATTACAAGAACAAAAATTAATTTTAACATAGTGATACTTTTATTGACTAATATTTCAGAGATTAATGTAAAAATGTGGAATAAAATACAAAGAGTTAGCAGTTGCTTTTGTCTAACTATCTTGATTTTGAATGATTTTGAATGATTTATGAAATGTACTTGGATCAAAATGAGCAGGTTAATTATTGCAGAGAAAATCCGGAGATTTACATTTCTTCTTTCCTATCTTTGCTTTATTTGGTGTTGTGCATACAGTTAAAGGTATAAAAAGGCTTTTTAGAAAGTGAAAAAACAGTACTCAGGTGCACGCGTTGAAGCATATTCATAATATCGAATTATGAATCCAGCATAGTATCACACCATCTATAAGGAATTTTGTGGTATCACATTCCCAGAGGTAACCCATGCCTCCATTATGCCTCCATTTGGTTTAGAATCAGTCTCCTAAAGATCTTTTTTTTTTTTTTTTTTTTTTTTTTTTTTTTTTTTTTCTGAAGAGTCTTTTAAGAGATAATAATGTTTATCACTGTAGTTATTGTATCATTCAGAAATACCTGGAGCATTTATACGGAGACACATCCTAAAGAGCAGCCTAGTTTCAAAGAAAAAGTCTGTAAAGAGTAAATTTAAAATATACTGATAATTTTCTGATATTAGAATTGAGGTTGAAAATTTTATATCTTGTTTAATTGCTAACTGCAAGGATATTAGTAGATGTCACTTGATTGTATTTGTCAACAAATACTAGTGTTGGATTGTCCTTCCTGAAACTTTGCACATTACAAAGAGTAAGTCAGGTAAAAATTAAAAAAGCTTAGTTATTAGGCTTTCCACACTGATGCGTTATATCCTCCCTTATATTTTTAGTTTAACTGCTTACTCTCTAACATTTAATGGATTAAATCGTTTTAAAAGTGCTTTATAGAGCATAATTCTTTTCATGACTATTTTGAGAACACTGTGTTGTCTGAAAATAAGATCTTGACAGCTAAGCATGAAATGCACTGATTTTTCTGTTGTTCAGAATTTGAAAACAATAAGACCACTTTGACGTATTTAATTTTTGTTTTTTTCTTCTTGGAATTTCAGTGGGAATTTGGTCATAATCAATTTGCTTAAATTCCTCTCGTCAGCAAGTGCATCAGCCTCCCATATCTGTAGCATTACTTGAGCAAGGAGTCTATGAGGAAAATGGATACAAGATTAAGTTGTAAAGTAAGCTGTACTGAGAACATACAAACAAAGAAAATCAAGCAAATAACAACAAAACACTGGAAATTTCTTTTACTGTGCTTTATAGAACCATACAATCATTAAGATTTAAAAAAATCTCTAAGATCTTCTAGCCCAAGATCAACAGGATCATCTAGCCCATCTATACCCACCACTGCCATGCCCACTAAACCACGTGCCCCGGTGCCACATCTCCACATTTCTTGAACATCCCGAGCTATGATGACTCCACCACATCCCTGGGTGCCTCACCACTATTTCTGAGAAGGAGTTTATTTCTAATATCCAAACTGAAACTCCCCCTGATACAGCTTAAGGCTGCTACCTCTCATCCTTTTACTCAAGGTGCAGTCTCACCAGTGCCGTATATGAGGGAGCAGTCACCTCTGTAGTCCTGTTGATTACACTATTCCTGATACTAGCCAGGATACCATTGATCCTCTTGCCAACCTGGACAAAGTGGTAGCTCATATTCAGACAGTTGTTGGCTAAGACCTCTTTTCCATTGTGCAGTTTCACACTCACTTTACCCTAAGCCTGTAGCATTGCACAGAGTTGCTGTGGCCAAAGTGCAGGATCCAGCACTTGGTCTTGTCCAAGCTCATACAATTGACTTCAGCCATTGATCCAGACTGTCTGGATCTATTCCTATGGCCCTTGCTACCCTCAGACAGATCAGCACTTTCTTCCAACTAAGATTTGTCTGCAGACTTCCTGAGGTACACTCAATCCCCTCATCCAGATCAGCAATACGGATATTAAAAAAGATCTGCCTCAATAACAACAACTGCAGAACATCACCTGTGACCAATCACTGGCTAGATTTAACTCTATTCACTGCCACACTCTGTGCCCTGCTATCCAGTCAATTTTTACCAAGCAGAGAGTACTCCTGTCCAAGCCATGAGCTGCTAAGTTCTTCAGAAGATTTCTATGGGTGGCAGTCAAAGGCATTGCTGTAGACTACATCCACAGCCTTTCCCTCATCCACGAGGTGGGTCACCTGGATATAGAATTAGATGGAGAGATCACTCAGGATCTGACTTTCATGAACCCAGGTTGTCTAGGCCTCATCCCATGGCTGTCCTGCACATGCCATGTGATGGCACTCAGGATGATCTGCTCCATGACTTTCGTCACTACTGAGGTCTGAATACAAGGCTTGTAGTTCCCCAGATCCTCCTACCAATTCTTCTTACTGACTCTAGTTACCTGGGACCATCTCAGTTGACCGGGACTGCTGATAGATGATTGAAGCTCAGGAATCACTTCTGCTAGCTCCCTCAGTATCCTTGGGGGGACTCCATCTAGCCTCATGTAATTGTGAGTCACTCACTGCTTCCTCCTGAATCATGGGGGGTTTATTCCGCTCACTATCCCTGTTTTAAAACTCAGGGAGCTGAGTGTCCCTCTTCCACATGAAAGTAAATTAAAATCTTAGTTTTCTGGATAATTTACCGTGTCATACTTGGTGTTTTTTATCTGAATGGTATACATTCAAAGCAATTTTCTCTTTATGAGTTGTAAGCCATTGTTAGATGACCAAAGCAAAATAGAAGATTTAAAAAAAACCTCTATGGTTTTGCATCTGGATTATGTAAAATTTCTTTTGCTTCTAATAAACTTGATGTTAAATACCTATTCCCTCCAGATAAGGTTTTAGGTTCATTTCTGTACTCTGCAATTTCACTTTGTTTTAGCTTGAAAGCATTAAAAGATTTCTGGATTGTCTTTTAGATAACAACAGTGCACTCAGAAATGGGTTTCGGAAATAAAGTTAGTTCTTCCAGTATGATGATTCTGAACTATTGACCTGTCGAGGGACAGATGATGATGTTGACTTTCACTCTGCCTGCTTCCTTAGCTTTAGTCATTTTTTCTCTAAAATTTAGTAGTGGCAGGTTACAAACCAGAGGTCAAAGTAAATGAAGTGACAGTCAACCCACTTCATTATTCTGTGCTGTGATTTGTCTCGGACTTTTAGTCTTTCAAATGCAGGAGATGTTTTTTGCTCTGCAATGGTGAGGTGAATTGTAAATTGGTTTAACATTTTAACCAGAAGGCTCTCTTCCTCTGCTGTCTGGATGTAAAGCCTTTGATGATAAACAGTGGTGATGGCAGAGTATATAATGAATGAAGGCACTGGATGGTAGTGCTACTTATAAAAAAGAAGCTTGGAGTTAGTTAAATCTGTGTGTTTAAATTTAGAATAGGCAAGTCATTTGTAATGAATAATTTATAGAGTTAAATTTCATCAACTTTTTTTTTTTTTTTTTTTTTTTTCACCACTTGTCCACAAACATATGGCAAAGTTCTTGGATTTATTCATTATCCAGAAAATATTCATTTATTTCTTCAGTGAATAAATTCTTGGCCTGCAGATTGCTCATGAGCAGTTTATAGGGAATAGTCAGAAGGTGCACTGTGTATGTTAGTTTCCATGTCTGCTTCGATATACTGAGAATTAGCAGTATTATTATGACTAAAAGATCACATGAGCAGATGCTGTGGTGACAGCAACATTTTAGCTAGCTCTTTATTTAATTCTCATTGGAATATAATATAGTACTCTAACACTACACTTCAGGATTTACCTAAGAGTGTATAACAGCTCTTAGTAAATGAAGGATTCCTTTAGTTTACCAGTCTTGTTTACGCTGTAGCCCCACAATAGTGTTGGCACAGCTGAGACCACAGTACACAGAATTGCAGTTTAGGCAGAAATGAATGTTTAACAGCAGGAAGTCATTACATCAATATTATCAGCAAAGTTGATCTACTTAAAAGCTTGAAGAAAAAATCATACCAAGATTCTTGATTTACATCCTGTTGTAAGCACTTATTCTCTCTGGAGAGCAAAGAGAGGGCTCTTATTTATTTTTAATTTTATTATTATTATTATTATTTTACTTAAGCTAAAGGTTTGCTTGTCTTTTTTATTATTTCTTTTTAACTTTTTTTTTGTTATGTTAATAATTCAGAAACATGTTAATTTTAAAGAGAACGTTTATAGGCTGGAAGAAATATATCATTAAAATTAGTAAAATCAATTGGAGCTTTCATTGTTTGGAGAATGGACAACATTTGCATAATATCAGGTAGCGTGCAGTCCCCAGCTGTTAAGGATTTTATTCATGTCCCAGTGCAGATGGTCAAGTTTGAGGTTATGAGTTATGGTAAGTAATAGAGTTCTTTGTAGAAGTGATTGTCATGCCAATCCGTTCCTTTTCCACAAACAACGAAGAATATTCCTCATCTTCTCCCTGTACATGTGGTCTGTAAACTGCCACGGTATCTCTCTGCAAGTCCCACTTAGTAGGAGGACATTCTTGTTTTTGCTCAGTAGAGCATGAACAGCACACTTCAGAGCATATCAGCAGGGACATCTTCTCAACTCCTTTGGAAATAAAAGAATAGGAGAAAAGACATTTTTTACTGTCCTGAGGATGTCTGTGAATAGTCATCTGTAATGTACAGGCATACTTTCCCCAACATCAACTGTTTATGTTCACATACAGGGTAAAACTTGGTCTAAAACTGTAATAATGAGGCAGAATGAGTAAATGATAGATATGACAGTTGTAAAAAAGCAAATATAATGAAGAAGAAATAATCCTATTTCATAACTTAGAGCAATTCTGTTCATTACAGTGTTGCTGAAAAATCCTCAGCGTGTGATTAAATGTCATTTGAAAAGCATATCGTAAGAAAATGAAAGATGATACTCTTTAAATTAAATCCTCTTCATCCACAGTATGTATACCACTGAAGGAATACAGTGAAAACACTCAAGTACTTGCCTTGAATTTCATGAAACACATGTAGAAATTCAAACATAACTGCTGAGTTTCTGGGTCATAAGTTGTAGGTGGTGAACACAAACTTGTGCATGCCTGGATGTGCTGCCTTGCTCATAGCTGGACATTCAGACACATTCCTTGCCTGAGAATCACCCTGCAGGTTATGACATAGGTGGCCTCTGCCTGTACTGAACATATACAACAGCAAATTCAACTCAAAATGTTATATCTGAGACACTTCCACTCAAAGATGTGAGGGAGGAGTTACTTTTATGTTTACACATGGTGTACTATTTTTAGCCATTATCAACAGACTGGGAGAACAGAGTTCATAACTGTTCTCAATTCAAATAGGAAACTCCCATTTTCCGTGTGAATGCTACAAATGCAAGCTGTAAAATCCAGGAAAAAAAAACCCTCCATTACTTCAACTGCATCTGCATTTTTGTGCAGTCAGTAGCATGAGATTTATAAACAGGGAATTAAAATACTGGAGTATAGGTTTGCTTCATAGTGATTAGTATCTCTTCATCAGAAGTATGAAGTGTGAATTTAAAATCCATGAAATCAAGGATGTTCTTGAGTTGAGAATATTCCTATTGCATTTTGTAAGTGTAATGAAAAATCATAACAAATAGCCTGTGTGCTTTAAGAAAAAAGTTTTCAGGAACCTGTTTTGAGCTCAGACGTAGTGACATGCATGTAAGACAGAAAAATGAAATGAAGTTCTATATATTCGTGGTTTTGTGTTTGTATTGTCTATTTAACATGCTTCTGCTTCTCATGGTGGATATTACAAATCCCATTTTAAGAATGCCAGTTTTTCTCTTTAATTGTCCATGGAATGTGAGAACGCAAGGAATCCCTGAATTATACTCCTGGGCTCACTGCCTAACATCGAATTGCTGCAACACTTTGTGCCAGGAAGCCTAATCCCATTTGGGATCTGACCCAAATGATTTAATCATATTACACTCAAAGCTATTGTGATAGCTTTTACGCAAGACTTCTAATATTTGCAGAATAAATACATGCAATGTGTTTACTTTAAGAGAGTAATTGTTGATTAAAAAAATCTTTCATATTATAATTATATTTCAGTCTTCACCTCACACTTACCAAAGAGGAAGCAGACTCAATATTAGGAATATGTTTTCATGTTTGTATTTTTCTCGATAAAGAACTTTTTTTCCCACTTGCTCTTATCAAAACTATTTTGAGATGTTTTAATTTATGGATGTAATGTTTTAAAAGACAGAAAGTAAATGAAAATACAGTTTAGCTGTATTTTTCATTTTATTACAGTTATCACATTTGATAACAATTGAATTTACAATAGAGGTAAATCAGTTTATTGCCATTTACTTTTCCAGAATGCAAGTTGTCAGAAATCTGCATTATGTTTGAAATGGCAAAAAAAGCAAAAAAAATCCAAGGCTATGAACATTTTTAAGATAGATTTACCTACAGCATTTTGATAGATTCTAATTAAAAATAAAAGAAAACAAAAACTAAAAACAAAATACAGTATTATCTTTATGATGTATAATTTAATTGCTCATCAGTTGACACACCTGAAGAAGATACTGTCATACATAATCATGAAAAAAATTAGGAAAATTGAGATTTCAATAAATTGTCAGATTAAATACTGTTGGCAATATGTAAAAAGAAATATTGGTGCATCTAATGGAATTAGCACGAGCTTGAAATGGTCTCAGACATCATACGATTTGAAGGTGGGATATTTCCCCTTTAGCAATAAAAACAAACCACAGAATTTCATCATAACTCACCCACTGTGCTGGCAGCATCAAAGATGCTTAGTAACCTCTGTTTGAGTTGTCATTTGGAAGACAAATTTGTTCATCCATCATGACTGTCAAAGTCCTTTTCTGCAACTGTATCAGTAATTAGCTATGCCTTGTTAGTGCTCAAGGCAAGTACATCTGTCATGTTTAAATAAAGGGGTTTTTTCTTCTTCTCAATTTCAGATAATATTTTAACCTTTTTGCTTTGTAGCATCAACAGACATCCAAATTATTGACAAGATCATGTCAATGGCTTTTGAAAATGTCTGTACTATATATGACTGTTGTTAAACTGTTGCCACTCTAAACATTTCAGATTATTATATACAATGTACTCTGTATTAAATACAGAGTAGAGCAAGAGAAATACAGGAAAGAAGGTTGGGCTGATTTTCATTTCAAGCCTTACTCCGATGTGTTGAGCTTCTCTTTGTGACTTCTGTGTGCCACCAGTTTCAGCTGATTCTGATGTAGCTAGGATCAATCCTTTGTTACTTAAATGCGTTATAGCCGCCTGTGTCTTTGAAAACAGAGTTATCTATCAATCTAGCCACATCAATAAAAATGACCCCATATAATCATAATTAATTAAAAAAATAGTTTATGCGCATTGATTACATCTGTCTTACCAAGAAAAGTCATTCATTGAATGATTTCATGAACAAGATGTATTTCAAGTATAATAAAGTTCTGTGTTAGTATATGACATTATAAATTAAAAAATACAACAGTCTAGGTGTCTTGAACTAATACAAGCACAGAACTGAAAAGAACTATGCACTGTTACAGAGTAAACTGCTCCTTCTTCGTTGGCTTTTTTTTTTTTTTTTTTTTGCCAAATTTAACAGGCATAATTGGGGCATAGGATGACAGATTCCAGATTTGGTGTGATGGGGGAATCCTCAATTTGATAGTTTCCACCTTGTGTTTTCACAATGCCTTGAGTTGCACAAGTATTGCCAGTGGTTGGACAAAAAGAGTGCTTGGACATGAAGAGTTTATATTATGAAAAGTACAGAGTTTATTGATTTTTTTTTTTTTTTTTTCTGTGTGTGTTTCTTGTCAGTGGTGGATGAAACGTATTAAAACACATTTTTTAATGACTCATTTTTTCACAAAAACTGAATCTGTCCATGTTGTTGAATGCAACAGTGTTTCAGTATAATGTGCAACAGTTTGATATCCCTGTTTTGTCATAGTTGCCTCTTTTTTTTCCTTACATTTTCCTCCAGAAATTTGTTTTAGGATAGTCTGAACCTTAACATTCATTGGCTGTATTAGCTGGATTTCTATTGAATGTTTGAGAGAACAAACAGTCTGCACAGTGGACATCAAAACTAAGGTGACCTGAACTAATTTTTCTGCATTTGGGTACTTTTGAGCTAATTTTCATGGGGTATACTCCTCTTTAAAATATCGTTTGGCATACATGCCCCCTGATTTTGAAAGTACAAAATACAATTTACCTTGTTTTTAAATTAAAATTTTGCTACTTCATTCTTAGTTTCTTGTGTTTATATCTTTTGTTTACATGACTTTATATTCATAGAAAGACAGATGCCTTTTATGAAACTGTGCCTTTTTTTTTTTTTTTTTTTAATTGCTTCCATTAAATAAGAATGCTGTTCAGAATGAATCTAGATGTTGATTGCTGCTCTCTAAACTACTAAGGAAGGAAAAAAAATCAAACAAAACAAATCTTACAATGAATCATCATCACAGGAAATGAAAACAAGTGAAATACCTAACTGGCTGACAGTCTCTCTGTTAAGGCTGATGCAACCCTGAAGTATGAAAAAGTTAAAAAAAATATATAACAGTTACATGAACTCTTTAAACTATAATGATCTTTCTTTCTCTGCTTCGCTTGAACTTGCTTAGTCTAATGGGCTTTGGATGGACAATATTTTCACTGGCGGGTTGGCTGTCTGAGAGAACTGGGTTTTTAACTGATGTACATTGGGGGGTGGGACCCTACAATAAGATGCTCACATGCTTGAGAGCAACAGAGTGGAAGAGTGCACCTATCAGAGAAATGAGAAATACCCTCCAACCATCCAAAAAGGCTTGATTAAAAAGAATAGACAATTGGCACAAATACAGAGCTTCTGTAGAAACATTTGCAGCATTTAACAAACAAAATGCTGTAGACACTATTCAGATGAAAAACTGATTGATATTGAAATCAAAATATGATTTGATTTCTATTAGAGAATCTTGGTGGGATTAATTACATTATTGGAATGCAACAATTGATGGATATAAACTAAGGAAGTAAATATAAACTAAGGTAGCGAGGCCCTACAGAGGGATCTGGACAGGCTGGAGAGCTGGGCTGAAGCCAATAGGATGAGTTTCAACAAGGCCAAATGCCGGGTCCTGCACTTCGGCCACAACAACCCCAGGCGACGCTACAGGCTTGGGGCGGTGTGGCTGGAGGACTGCGTAGAGGAAATGGACCTGGGGGTATTGATTGATGCTCGGCTGAACATGAGCCGACAGTGTGCCCAGGTGGCCAAGAAGGCCAATGGCATCCTGGCTTGCATCAGAAACAGTGTTGCAAGCAGGAGCAGAGAGGTGATTGTTCCCCTGTATTCAGCACTGGTGAGGCCGCACCTCGAGTACTGTGTCCAGTTTTGGGCCCCTCACTGCAAGAAAGATATTGAGGCCCTGGAACGTGTTCAAAGGAGGGCAACAAAGCTGGTGAGGGGTCTGGAACACAGGCCATATGAGGAGAGGCTGAAGGAGCTGGGAATGTTCAGCCTGGAGAAGAGGAGGCTCAGGGGAGACCTCATTGCTCTCTATAACTTCCTGAAGGGAGGTTGTAGTGAGCTGGGAGTCGGCCTCTTCTCTCGTGTCATTAGTGATAGGACCAGGGGGAATAGTTTCAAGCTACGGCAGGGGAGATTCAGGCTGGACATGAGGAAGTATTACTTTTCAGAAAGGGTGGTCAGGCACTGGAATGGACTGCCCAGGGAGGTGGTGGAGTCACCGAGCCTGGGGGTGTTCAAGGAAAGGCTGGATGTTGTGTTGAGGGACATGGTTTAGAGGGAGCTGTTGGGAATAGGTGAACGGTTGGACTGGGTGATCTTTTAGGTCTTTTCCAACCTTGGTGATTCTATGATTCTATTCTATGATTCTATCTGGAGTGTCTTTGAAGAAATACAAAAGTTGGGAGCTTAGTGGTGAAAATTAGAGACCAAGATAAAAGAGACAATCTAACAAAGAAAACGTTGTGTCTGGTGTCTACTACAGGCCACTCAATTCAAGGAAAGGATTCCTTATTATAGGTTAAAAAAGAGTCTGATTAGAGGAGATACATTGCTAGATCTCTTGCTTTTGAATTCAGAAGACTTGACTGGAAAACTCAAGACTGGAGGTAGATCATGAGCAGTGGTGATCATAGCTCCTCATATGTTATGCATTATCACTTTGGTCAGTTTGGGTCAGCTGTCCTGATTCTGCCTCCTCCTATCTTCCTATGTATCCTCAGTTCTTCACTGGTGGGGGAGTACAAGAAGCTGAAAAGTCTTCTACTTACTTTAAATACTGCTCAGTAACAGCTAAAATATTTTTATGTTATCAGCATTATTTTTATCCTAAATCCAAAAGATGGCATCCTACCAACTGTTATGAAGAAAATTAAACATCTCAGCCAAAACCAAAACAGCTAGAAATGTAAAGAAGAATAAGTACGCAGTCTTCAAATAGAAAGGGCAAAAAAATGTAGCCAGTAGACCTGGCTACAGCTGACGTGGAGAAGGCTGAGGTACTCAATCATGTTTTTGCCTTGATCTTTACTGGAAAATACTCTAGCTGCCCAATTCAAGTTGGAGAAGTCAGTGACAAGGACTGGGAAAAAGAAAAATGACCTGCTGCAAGATCAAGTGTAAGACCACCTAAGGAACCTCAAGGTGAACGAGTCCATGGGACCTGATAAAAGGAATCTGATTTTCCTACAGGAAGCAGTTGATGAAGTTTTTAAGATAATATCCATCATAGGTGAAAAATCATGGCAGTCTGGTAAGTTTTCCTGTGACTGCAAGAGGGAAAAATTAATCTCCTTTTTTTTCCTTTCTTCTTTTCTTTTTAAAATTTTTGTAAGACAGGGGCTCTCAAATGTCTACTCTTGCTCACGCAGCTTCTGGCATGCATTTAAGTTTTTATTTGAATAATTTCATTCAAACTTATTTTTTAAGTATCCATATAAATATTTATTCATCCATACTGACTGTTAAGCTAAACCACTGGATGATAGTGGAAAATCTATGTACTAAAGACAACCTACAATGGAAAAAATGGTTGAATACATGACATTTAGTCATTTTAATTCATATTGGCCACAGAAAATGTTAGAGAGTTCTTTGTATATGTAGGTGACTCTACCAGACACTGTTTAACACAGAATTTGACTTTGCAGATTCATTCTTATTAATTCATTCCATCCAGGTAAACTGTGATGGAAGTATGGTGAAAGTCTGTGAGAATACCTAAAAAGCTTTGGCTTTGGAAGTAACCTAGGACCACTAAAGAAGATTACTACTTTATTGTTCTTTGTTAATTAAGATTTCCCAAACTTTTGACACCTAAACATTCTTTTAATTACAATAAAAGAAAGTACAGCTACGTGGATATGTTCTCTAAATCCCTGAGAAAACTAGTAACAGAGAATCACAGACTATTATATTCTTGGGACAGAATATACATGGAAAAGAGTTGATTGCATATGTAGAAGAAAAAAATTCTTCTTCTGTTTTTCTTTTGGTAATTAAAATAGTTTGATTTAATTTCATATGGATGTTTTTAAATAGGAATCCTTTGGGTTGAATAGGAGGTATGAATGGTGGTTCCCATACTGGCAAGTGCAGAACATAGTGCAAGAACAATCTGAACAATATAAAGATGAGCATATCATAAATAAGCTTTCATGTTGTGAAACAGCTGTAAGAAAAGTCTTCCTTGTAATCTGATGATATTGACCCTTCCCAACATCTAAAGAACTTTGGAATTTTACCAATGTTCTCTGTATGTACTTGGTTAAAGTCAGAGAACAATGATTAAAATGTTTTCACCTGTCAAAACTGGAAAATAAAATAGGTTACTTCATTTAAATTTATAGGTCTGTATTCTAACTATTCTAACTATTTTACCAACATATGGAACTGGTAGTAAATCAAATGATTTCAAGACTGACAAACATGCATCCATGTGTTAAAATAAGTGAATGTCATCCTAAAAAAACCCTTGTCATTCACAGATATATGGGGTTAAATATAAAATAAAATTGGTCGCATAAGACAGTTTGCAGAAGACTTCATGTGCTGCAGAACAATTATTATGTTCTTTATCCAGAACCTATAAAATGATCCCTTGACAAAATGTTACAGATTTGAACATTTTGTCATTCTATATGTCATCTGTATCAAACAAAAGGAAAATTTACAGTGCCCAGGGATAATAAACGAGATACACTTTCCACCCCAGAATTTTGAGACAATTACAATGTTCATAAATCTCTCTCATAATTTTTTCTGCATGTCTCTAAGTTAAAGAACTTGAGACACAGTGGGGATCACAATGTAATGCTGGATTTGAGTATAGTCTACTATTAACCATCATAATTGTATGCAATGTCACAAATATTTTCGTGTTGTTGTTGGAAATGTGTTGAGATTTGAACATTTTTCATGACTAACCTTTTGAAGGATTCTTCACAGTTTTGAAGATAATGCCAAGAGAATTAATTTAATGTGAGCCAACAACAAATCACTTATCTAACAGGAGAAAGGAATAGAAAAGGGAAATAAGTGTACCAGTGCTAGATAGAAGTAGCCTAGAAAGTCACTGAAGCATATAAACATGATGAAATTAAACATCTGGAGAGTCAGCCAGCAACCTGAGAGAGGTTGCTGTAGTGAACCACATCAGGACCACCTGTCAATTAGTAAAAGAACTCAGAGGAAATGAAAAGCAGAATTCATAAGTTAAAAGAAAACTGATAAGAGCAAAATAACTTCCAATTATGATTTATTCAAATAATGAGAATATCTTTTGTGGTAGATTAAAAATCACACTACTCAAATCCCAGAAAACAACTATGAAAATCAAATATAACATCTTCAAAGCAGAAAAAGATGAGTGGGGTGACAGAATGTGTCAACAAACCAGGTGTATGAAAACTGAGTTATATATGTTGAGAAGGTGTTAGAGCAAAGCTGCTTTCAGGACTGAAGCTTTCAAGTCATTGTGTTTCTTTCAGAACAGGCAATCTCTCTGCTGATGACTTGTTAAAGGAAAAATCTGTTATTAACTGTTGCAAGGATTTACAGTGAAATTATTTTGAAGTGACATTATGCACATTTTTATGCAAAAGATTAAAGATAACATTAAAAACGGGGAATGTATGAAGAACTTACATACATTCTTTGCACTGACATAGATAACCTCATGTCAATGTATTTTTCGTATACTTTCAGTTAGGTGTATTGTGTATGTTGCTCTGAAAGCAATGCCTCCTATTTTTTTTTCCCCCGAGGAAACTACAACAGATACGAAGAGCAAAATAAAACTATTTGTTAGAAAAAAATTCTCAGCTACAAAACACTTTTTTCAACATAGTCACCACTATCAACTATACTGCTATATTTGCCAGTGATCAACAAGAGCCTGCTGCTGAAACATACAAACCAATGCCTCATTGTGCTTTCATTCACAATTTGGTCTCCATATGCACTCAGCAAGCACCAACGGATGTCAGTAGGTGCAGTATTTTCCACATGGAGGAATTCATCTTTGAGTAATACACGCTTTCATTTCAGACACCATTTTATCAGACTGCCCCTCTGCTGCCACTTGTCACATTGCAACAAAATGTAATAGAACATTGGTGGAAGGTTCAGCCTCTACTGCCATACTGCCAACATCTGCCTCTGACATCTTTGGCCAATATAAAATATGAGACATTACTTTTGAAGCAATTCTTATACTCTGTATAACATGCTCAATACAGTATTTAAAGAGCACATTTTGTTGTTGTTGTTGATTTTCCCTCCTCTAGATTTCTTAGAATTCTGATATTCTCAGTACGCACTTCTTGTAGTATCCTTATCACTTCAAATCACCTTTTGTTTTAATTTCCATGTGGATGCTAGTTTCATCTACTGATCTCATCAGCTGGTATGCCCACTAAAACACTGCGTTTAATATTTTTAGTAGCTACAGGTAACTTTTATTCAGATACTTATGTTTGCAATTTAGCATTCAGCTACTTTCTATGCCTGTAAGGGCTAATCTTGTTTTCTTTCAATTATCTTTAGGTAATTTATGGAGTATGTGGTGGTTATGCTTCTCTTCATTCAACAGGTTAATAATTCTGCAGGGTTATACTTTTGACATTTAAACAAATACCTTTCAAATGTATTTTTAAAGCAGGACTCAGGAGTCATTCTGAGGTAGGACTCTCCTGTACCTTTCCAGTCTCCTTCAAACAGCATCATTGACTGTGCAGTGACATAGTGAACAAAAGACTTAACTTGTTTATAGCATGTTAACCAGTCATGCTTAAAATGCAGAGATGTTAGTATGCTCAACTGACAAGGTAACTCTATAAAGTTTAAATGTTCTTTGTATAAGGCTTAGAAAACCATCCCTCTTTCCCAGTATGCTTAGCCTAAGATCATACTTTTGCCTAAGCTCATGATATCCGGTCATAGAATTGCCTCAGCCTTTTCTTGACAGTGAAAAAGAAAACAAATAAATGTAGCTCTTCATCATCTAGAACTTTCCCTTCTCAAAAGTTGGTCATGTGTTATCCCTAGTAACATTTCAACCAAGCTGTGAGTAGAACACAGCCACATTTCTACACAAAGAACTATGACAAGATCAACAGAATAACATGCTAAGTATAGATTTTCCTGTGTCTTTGGCAAACTCTGGATAAGAGGAGGGTGAATCATGAAATTTGCTATACATGAGCTTATTTTTCAGCCTACTTTCTCTTTGCAAAATGAAAAACAGATTACTCATTGATAAATGTTG
Organism: Centrocercus urophasianus; assembly: GCF_019232065.1. Taxonomy (NCBI): domain Eukaryota; kingdom Metazoa; phylum Chordata; class Aves; order Galliformes; family Phasianidae; genus Centrocercus; species Centrocercus urophasianus. The sequence continues at coordinate 65,565,045 of NW_024884364.1, read as the reverse complement.
TAATTACTACCTTAGTTTTATATATTTCAGTAAATGTATGTAACTCATTCAATTTATTTGCTTTTTGGTTTTGCTGGTAAGATGACTGCATTTCATGCATTAGCACAGTATGTCTTTTTTCCTCTACGTTCTTACACGTCAGAAATTGAGACTGATTTGAGGACAGTTAACCGAGAATCTATCACCACAACAGAAAATGCCTTGCCCATGAAAAAAAATACAATCATTCAGTTTTGCATGGATGTGCTGAGAGGTGCATAAAGGCTAAAAAGCAGACTATATAAGCAAGGTACTTATTTAAAGTTTATGTTTGATTGAAGGAAAAATCAATATATTTAAATAGACTGTCCATGTATATACCAGTACCGTGTAAGAATACATTCCAATATATGTTTGAAAATTTCTTAATTAATGTTATTTTACCAGATGGAGCCTGTTTATGTATGAATTTAGAGGTTTTGTAGCTGTCAAGGACAGCTGTTTTATGCATTAAATAGTGGAAAAAGTCATATATTTTAACATTTTCTACCTATCTTAGCTGAATATACTCCTTCCAACAATGGAAATTTATTGTCTTCATTAAAAATTCAACATTAACAACACTTTAATTAACTTCAATTAATTCCAACTACACCGTTTTTAGTAAGACCACTGTTATAAGTTTCAGGAGATAAAACCCTTGCTGTATCAAAATTACTTTGGAAATTCTTACCCTGAGAATGCTTTGAAGGAAGATAAATTATTTTTTATTTTCTTTTACTAAAAGATAGGACATATAAGGCAGACAGTGAGCAGAAAATTGACTTGATTCAATTTGCTTCTGATTATGTAGTGCATTTGTGTTATTATTTTATTAACTCTGATGTAGTACAAGAGATTTCAGTAATCTAATTGTGGCTCAGATTTAGTCACTTTAATGGGTTCCTTGACAAGGATAAGCTCATATAAGTTACCATCAACTTATGTTCACTCTTCCTGAGCTTGGTATTATGTAAGCTACTCTTGGTATTATGTGAATTAGATATCGCAATGGCTCATTTCTCTTGCTCTCTTAGCAAGTACTTTCATGGGATTCTATTTCCTACTTAATAAATGTGCTGCAGATTTCAGCTGGGAGAAATCTGCTTTTAGAGAAGTCTGGAGGCATGACTTACATTCCTCAGTACGTTTTTGTCCAATTTCTGTGTAATGTAAAAAAAAAAAAAAAAAGATACAAAACAACTCCATCCTGATAAGACAGATCAGCTATGTGGTTTTGAGAGCAGGCTATCTGCTCTGACAAATTGAATTGCAGTAAAATTAAATGAGAATTACTTAGGCACTCATTTGCTCTATGTCTATGCTCAGTTGATATTTTGATCGAATATCATGTTTAAATTTCCCACTACTTTTTTTCTGCAGGTACTATTAAGATTTCAAATAAAATTGTTGTGATTAAGGAGGTGGGCAAGCTTCTTTTACTACCTGCTTATCCTTACTTCCACACTCCTGTGCTGGAGCTGAAAATTACATCACAGATCTATTTTTATGATCTCTTATTGAACTGCCAGAAAGCAACCCAATAGTAATATTTTGCACTCTTATTGAAGAAGTTGAACAAAGTGGAAGGTGCTCATCTTCCTTCCTCAAACATTAATATATTATATAAATACTAGAGTTCACATCTTGCTAGCTTTTCCATCACCTATGTATCTGTTCAATTAAAAATTGATTGCACTTTGATAAAATTCCAAGGAAGCATTTTGTTTGTTTGTTTGTTATTGTTTTAGTATCCTTACATCTATCACCTAAGGAATATATTTCTTTCACAAAAAACAGTTTTTTTTCTTCTTCCTGTTTTCAATCCAGTAATGTAGCATTCAGTATCACTTTCTCTTTCTGTTGACAGAAAATAAATATTTTCAAATAAGATAAATTTCATTTAAGTAGCAGTAATTTCTCTAAATTTAGGAATTCAGGCTGGATTGCTTTTTTGATGAATTTTTCTAGTCTTTTTCATCTAAAATAGGAAGCAGAAGTACTAATCTACTACAGATATGCTGAGAATAACTTAAAATCACTTAGATAATTCAAACTTTCTCTGTCTATCTAAAATTTGCTTTGGGATTAAACTTTTTCTCACTGAGCAACAGAAAATATTCTGAAATTTTGATCAATATATATATCATATAGGCAGAAATTTCTGTGTAGTGAGCATTCACAGTAGAAATTACACTAATTGGTAATAGGCAATCTAGCCAAATACTGACATATCTTATTTCTAACTGTGAAGTCAAAAACTGTTGGATAGAATTTTGCTTTAAGTATTTGTAGAGACTTTGCAGATTGAGTAAATGATTGCACTAGTAAGACCAAGAAAACAAAATATGTTTGAAAACAAAATATGATGTGAAATATATTATTATTTTATTTATGAAGTAATAACATTTTTCTCCACATTTTGTGAATCAGTGGAAAAGATGGATTAGAAGAAAGCTGAAATGATACTTTGCAGTTGCAATTTGATTGTGCAATGATAAAAAAGAAAGTAACTTCAATCAAAGGAAATTTCAAATCAATTCACTACAGCAAATGAGTTATTGTACAAGACTTGTTGAAACCTCCTTCATAACACCAGGACATAAACATTGAAAAGGGGGAGCATGCATAACATAGGCAACAGGAAAATCTTGACTTGTTTACTCTACTGAAATGAAGGTTCAGTAAGTTCTAGTAGTTAAAAACAAAACAAAACAAAACAAAACAAAACAAAACAAAACAAAGAACAGAAAAGATTGTTAGAGTGGGAAAAACAGGAATTCTCTTGCAACAGTGGTGAAAGGGTATAAACTGCAAAAAGGGTATAGTCTGGAATAATGCTGATATGAATCTCTGAAAAGTATTCTGTAGAATATGAAATTCTTTACCAGTTTGTTTGTAAATTGGTAAAAGCATTTTTGTGAACCCAGAAAATCCAGAAAACTGTATCTTTGCTACAATTTATTATTTATTAACTTTTTATTTGTTTATATTTGTGGGGCTTTTTTGCCCACCTTGCACCCCCTCTCCTGCTCGGACCGTGGAACCCCATGCCATGCAGACAAAACAAACAGTATCATCAGCAGAAATATCTTCCATGTACTTTAAACCAGCACTGAAAGGAGCTCTGCAAGACAGTTTCTTTTCTGAGATTAAATCTGCACAACAAAGATATTCCTTCCTTGCACACTGATAACCACTGCTAGGACAGCTGTATTGACAGGTGATATGGAATGACAAATATAAAATAGGAAATATTCGTTATTTGCAAAATGTTGTACTATGTTTCAGAAGATTTAGTTGTTGGCTAGCTGAAAATTATCTTTATTCTCAGCTGTGTTTTTCACTCGGTTCCAATACATCTTATGAGATAGCAGCCTTGCTTTCTTTATTTTAAATTCCTGGGGCTTTTCTAGTTCATTACTGTTTCTAAAATTCTTGCATTGACAGAAAGCTATTTCTAAAAACAATTTAAATTCATGTACACTGGATTAGAAAGATCATTTGTATTGAACAAGAGAAGCACAAGATCTTTGACTACACTATGCCATGATTTTATCTTTTTTAAGCAGAACTGATTTTAACTTTTTTGAACAAAGTCCAGTGCAGAGTAGTTTTATATCAGATGTCACAAATTGCACTAATGAAAAAACAGACACTTTCTCAAATAAAGATTATTTTTCCAGTATAAAGCATTTTACTATAATCTGAATTTACTTCTTTTCTTGCTGCCACTGATTTTCTTCAGGGATGTCTGTTTAGAAGAATACTTGTGCTCATCCTATGGAGATGCTGAATAGATTTTGATCTGCGATATGGTATTGGATACAAGGCTAAATTTCAAACTTCTATCACTTTCCCATGAAAATATCTTTTAAATATTTTTTCGTAACCAGATTTTTTATTTTTGGGTTTCATTTGGTCACCTTAAGCCAGAAGAATCATTAGGGAAAGGAAGTTAACATCTTTTCATTACTGCAAATTCTTTCTTGTGTATGAAGTGTTTATGTGCCCTCAGAAGGACTTTCCACATAGATGTTGCTATTATTGTGCTTGAATATTCTCAAAATCACAAAATTACAAAATTGTAGGGCTTTTGAAGAGACTTTAAGAGACCACTGTGTCCACCTTTCTGCTAAGGCAGGTTTCCTACAATAGGCTGCATAGGTAGGTGTCCAGATGGTTCTTGAATATCTCTAGGAAATTTTCTCAGGTATCCTAATTTGAAACATAAAATTTGAGCTGAAAAAGAAAAGACAATTTGATGTCAGATTCCTGCAAACCTGAGCCATGTGATACAGATTAGCATTAATCTAGATTTTACACATAATGACTCTCATATTGTGGAACTGCAAATGTCCTCCCTACTTTCCCATTTCTCAACCTCTGTCCATACCTGGGTAGATTTTAATGTCAAAACAAGGGGATTTGTAGGCTCCCAACCACCAAATCCTTTTTATTCAGTTCTTCATGTAACAATGCTCTCAGGAATTTATATACCTGTGGAATATAAATCTCAGCCATTTTAACTAATAGACAATTCATAAATCCAACTACATTTTTTTCTTTTTAAAATTTCTTATATGCAGATTTTCTTTATTAAGATTAATGCATTTATTGTATTTTCAGCAAAACTGTTCCAAATGTGCTCATAAAACGATGTTGTACCAAATTCACAAAAATTTTATGTTGGGAATGTGATCAGCAGCTTATTTCACTACCAAAGACAGAAAATGAAAACTTCCATTAACTTACCCATCTGTAAATTGTATAATTGGGTAGCTGTTACTTGATAGGCTTAGAGCTATCAGTATTTTAGAGAAACTTGAAACAATTCTAAATGGTCAAGCACCATAGCAACATGTTGCATTTGTTTTATTCTTTACAGCTTGATTTACTTTAAGGACATTTGCTTCCTCTGAAGATCACAGAATATCCACTCTGAGGATCCACTCTGCATGTAAGGAGGGAAAAGCACTCAGCCTGGTGCTCTGCCAGGAAGCTCACTGACTGTCCAGATACACAGACTACCTGGCTTTCCCCAAGGAAAGGAGAAAATTCCACCTTTAAAAGATGCAATACCAAAAGCCTATTGACGACAGAGACATTTTCCATGGCAAACTTCTTAACTTTGAGCGGGTCAGAATTAAATTTAACGTATTGCCTTTAGGTTTTCTGTATGAATCTATCTGCAAGACAGACATTTCCTAGACAGCTACAAAAAAAGTCCATCTGCAGGGATAGAATTAATTGAAAAAAAGCACTCATGCAGAAACTTAGTCTGAGTACATAATCTGTATAAATTCTTCAGTGAGAAAAAAAAATTGTGTGTGTTCCACATCTAATACTCTGCTTTTAAGATTCTTTATATACTTAATTGTAGTCAATAGAAGAAAGCAGAAGATTAACACTTTAAAAATGCAGTACATTCTGCTACATAGATTTTGCTATTTCTTTCTCATGATAAAGTGAATTAAGAATTACATTTAAGATGTTTCAGATTTGATTATGGCTCACCTCACTCAGACATTGTTCATGAAGCTGCCATTATATATACCAATTTAGAGGATGAGATTTGCAATTTTTTATTAGACTGAGTAACAGATCCAGTATTTACTACTTCATTGTACTTTCTGGGAAAAGATATACAGAAAGGATTCTGTAGAGATTTTTAAAATCCCACACACTTTCATCAGTGAAGAATTCTAATAAATTAGATAATTAGAATAAATCTAATACTTAAATTTTAAACAGATCTATCAAATCTATTAGTATATTAGAAATCTAATAGTTTATAACATTTTAGAGATATAGCACTAGCACTGTGAAACATTAAACAATACTTAGAAAAAATCAAAATCCAAACAATAATGCTAAAAATTATACAGTATATTTATAAAATCTGGTTGTATCTTAAAGGACATTTTGAAGCAGATATCTGTAATATTAATATTAAAAAAACAATTTGCTTGTTACATACAAGTAAATTGGCAGACTGAATATAAATCATCATTTTTAATAGTACATGCATCCTAATAAACACAGAAATAAAGAAATATGAAGAAAATTAAATGATTAATATAATGAAACACATTCAAAGGTTTAATTTATTTTTGGCCAGGTAGTAAACAAAAATCCTTGCTGTAAGATTGCACAAAATTTGTCTTCTTTTTATGAAAGACTGCCTCCTTTCCTTTGGAAAATATTGAGAAAAAAAATGAAAGAATTATTTAGAGATTTACCAAATATATTCAGATCTATCAATCAAAAAAACTTTCAATTGTAGGTAAGTGTATTTATAATAAATGCTTGCTGGCTGAGGGAAATTATGCTGTTCAAATATTTTCAATTAGCACAGGAGATAATATCAGTATATTTATTTTTTGTAAATAAATTTTGTCAGGTCACTGATATGCAACATAATTTCTTATACTTTCTGATACTATAAAAATTTCTGACAGAGGATTTGAGAAGTATCTTAAAACCATCACATTTTAGCTTTCTCAAATTTGATCCTCTGTACAGTGATTTAAGTTTTACCTCTTTATTTAAACATTTTTTATTTCTTTTTCTGATCAAGCAGTCATTATAACATTCTAACAAATAAGGTTAGCTTGGAGAAAATTAAATTTTTTTATAATATAATTTTGGGTAGTACCAGTGCAATCAGTACTATGCTTCAGCACAATTTTAATTTCAGCTGAAGTTAGATTCCTCTGCTTTTCTCTGTAAAGGTAGAATAGAAAAAAGAATCCTGTGATTATTCAGAATATTCATAGGATCATAGAATCCTTAGAGTTCCAAGGGACCTCTGAAGTCAATGTATTCCAACCCCCCTGAAATAAACAGGGACATCCACAGAGAGATCATGTTGCCCAGGGCCTGATCTGGCCTGGCCTTTGAAGTCTCCAGGAACAGGGCATCCACCACATCTCTGGGCATCCTATTCCAGTGCCTTACCACCATCACTCTAAAAGACTTTTTCCTTACATCTAACCTAAATCTACCCTCCTTGAGCTTTAAGCCATTTCTCCTTGTTCTATCCACGGACTCTGCTAAAGAGTCTATTCCCTTCTTTCCTGTAGCTCCTCTTTTCATACTGCAAGGCCACTACCAGGTCAACTCGCAGCCTTCTCTTCTCCAGACAGAAAAGCCCTTGCTCTCTGAGCGTGCCCTTGTAGGAGAGGTGTCCTATTCCATAAGACTTTTTTTTGTGGCCCTCCTCTGAACGCAATCCAACAGGTCTATGTAGGTCTATGTCTCTTCTGTACTGAGGAGTCCACAACTGGAAGCAGTATTCCAGGTAATGCCACCAGTGCAGAGTAGAGAGGCAGGGTCACCTCCCTTGACCTGCTGGTCATACTTCTTTTGATGGAGTTTAGGATATGATTGGCTTTCTGGGCTGCGAGGACACAGTGCTGGCTCATGTCCAGCTTGCCATCTACCACTGCCCCCAGGTCTTTTTCGGCAAGGCTGTGCTCAGTCCTTTCACCCCCCAATTCGTACTGTTAATGGGGGTTCCCTCGACCCAGGTGCAAAACTTTGTACTTGAGTTTGTTGAATCTCATGAAGTTCACCTGGACCCATTGTTCAAGCCTGTCTAGGTCTGAATGGTATCTCATCCTTCTGGTGTGTCAACTGCATCCCACAGTACTTGGTGTCATCAGCAATCTTGCTGAGGGTGCACTCGACCTCACTGTCAGTGTCAGTCACTCTGATAAAGATAATAAAGAGTATCAGCCTGAGCATTAAACTCTGGGGGACACCACAGCATATCCATCCAGACATTGAGCCATTGACCACCACTCTTTGAACTCAGTCCTTCAGCCACTTCCTCTATCAAAAAGTCCACTCATCAAATCCATATCTTTCCATTTGGAGATTTTGTGGAGCACTATGTCGAAGGTCTTACGGAAGTCGAGATAAATGACATCAGCAGCTCTTCCCTTGTCCATTGATGCTGTGGCACTACCATAGAAGGTCATATTAACCTGTTATCATTAAATAATTATATAAGACTAAATGTCTCTGGCAGAACTTTCTTTAGCAATGAGCCTGTGTTCAGGTTGAATTCTAACTAATGTATTATCTTCCATCAGAAGACCCTAACTTTGTTTGAATTGCAAACAGAGAGATAAGGAGCAAAATGATATAATAGAAAAACAAAGCAGAGCATAAAAAAAACAATAAACTTTTAAATATTTACCATTTATAAGAAATGGAGCAAGGAGGACCTGGGGAACTACAGGCCGGTGAGTCTCACCTCTGTGCCTGGAAAGATCATGGAACAGATCCTCCTGGATGACATGCTAGATCACATAAGGAGTGAGCCAGTCTGGCTTACTGGGGAAAGTTCATTCATAACGGAGTGACAGCATTGGTGGACAAAGGGAAGGAAACCAGTGTCATTTACCTGGTCTTGCGTGAGGCCTTAGACATGGTCCCATACTACATCCGTATCTCCAAATAGGAGGGATGTGGATTTGACAGGTGGACCACATGATGGATAAGGAATTGGTTGAAAGGCCACAAAATGTGGTGATCAATGGTTCTATGTTCAGGTTGAAGACGGTAATAAGTAGTGTCTTCTAAGGGACTGTCTTGGGACTGGTGCTCTTTAACATCTTTATCAGTGACATTGACAGTGGAATCGAGTGTACCTTCAGCAAGTTTGCTGATGACACCAAGCTGGTGCAGTTGACATAATGGAAGGAAGGGGTGTCATTCAGAGGGACTTCAGCAGACTTGAAAGGTGGGCCTAGATGAATCTAATGAGGTTCAACACAGGAATCCCAGGCATTTATACACAGAGGAAGAACCAGTCCTTGAGAGCAGCCCTGCAGAGAAGGACCTGGGGGTCTTGATGAATGAAAAACTTAGTATGAGCCAGCAGTGTGCTCTTGCAGCTCAGAGGGCAAATGGTATCCTGGGCTCCATCAGAAGAGGGGTGGCCAGCAGGGACAGGGAGGCAATTGTCCCTCTCTTCTCTGCCCTTGTGAGACCCCATCTGGTGTACTGTGTCCATGACTGAGGTCTCCAGTGTTAGAGAGCATCCAGAGGAGGGCCACAAAGGTGATCAGAGGGCTAAAGCACCTCCCCTACAAAGACAGGCTGACAGAGCTGGGCTTGCTCAGCCTGGAGAAGAAAAGTGTCCAGGGTGACCCCATTGCAGCCTTTCAGTACCTAAAGGGAGCATACAAACAGGAGGAGAGTAATCTCTTTACAAGGGTATGGTAGGACAAGGAGAAATGGTTTTAAGTTGAAGAAGGGAAGAGAAGGTTGGATATCAGGGGTAAGTTCTTTTCTATGAGAGTGGTGAGGTGGTGGAACAGGCTGCCCAGAGAGGTTGTGGATGCCTTGTCCCTGGAAGTGTTCACGGCCAAGTTTGATGGGGTCTGATCTAATATTAAATATGGAGATTGATGGACCCGCCTGTGGCAGGGGCTGGAGCTCGATGATCCTTGACATCCCTTCCAACCCAAGCCATTCTATGATTGTATGATTGTATGATTCTATGATTTCATTTTATTCAATTTCCCTTCATTATTTTTTGGCCTTACACACTTCATGAATTTTCCTTAACATCCTTGAACAGATGTCTAGAGGGCAACAGAGGCAAAATAAACAATAACTTTCCAGTACCTCTCTGATTTAGAAATGAATCGTTCGAATCGTTCAATTCAAATTCTCAGTTTGCTGCAGTGATTTCAGAAGTTAAAGAATTTACTAAAATTTTCTGTGAATATTTCTGTCAATATCACACCTTGAGAAAATGTCTCATTTGAGTTCTGAAAGATTTATTTCCTTGCATTCTTATAGCTGTTTCAAGAGGTCAAGTTGAATTGAGATCATTAGAGATATTTCAGATAAAAGTCCATGAGATTCTATTCTTACTTAAAGGTGACTTACGTCACCATTTTTTGGTTTGTGCATTTGGCAAGAGTCCACTCTTGGATAAGGAAGATCCATATCATCATTAGAGATAATACATTTGAAATTCACGTGCAACATATAAAGTGATTTGGCTATTACATTTTCTTTCAACACTTATACAGTGCAGAAACGGTACTATTTATTGGTACAGCATACTGTATCAATAAACAGTGTTACCAACAGTTGCTTCTGACATACTGCTACCCAAATTTTCCTCATATCCATATAACTGCATTGAAGGCAATGCATATTCTAAAATCACATGCTGTCATATTTATTTAATACATGCATATATTGGTTTATTATAATAATAATAATTATTATTCCTTTCTAGGGGATTTAAATAAAAAAGTTTCAAAAGGAAGACAAGGAAGCAAATGTAGAGTTTAGGCTCCTTCCAAAAAAAAAGTAAAAACTGTGAACTGGATAATACTCCTGTTCAACTGTAAGTAAGCAGTGAATGTTTCTCAGCTTCTTTTGTCATTAAAATATAAATTCTAAAACCTTTAGGAAAGAAAAGGAGAGTCAGTAATCCTAAACCATCTGGCCAAGGGTACGCTTCTGAAAGAGATGCTGGATGGACTTGTTAGATATTGATACCGATGAATTGGTTAGAAGGGGCTTGAGGCTGAGATTTATTCTAAGAAATTTCATATTACACACAGGAAAAGAGGAAAATGGTGAAATTTGTCCCCAGATGAGTAGATAGTGTAGTACTTAAGCCTCTTTAGTCAAGTCTGTCAAGATTCAGGAGATATTTCAGTTTAATAGAGAGTGTCTCATCATTTTCTGTACTGAGACAGTCTACAACATCCAAAACTGATTTAATTTCATGGTATCACAAGCCATATATCACAGTGTACTATGACCAGCTTTTTGTTTTTTTTTTTTTCTCATAACCATATTTCTGTCTGCAGAGAAAAGGTCCTCCATTTTCACTTGGAACTTGTGTCCTTGGTGTTTCTGTTTTCATAGCAAGCTCACTGGGGTGACAGTATCCAAGGCGTGAGAAGTGTCTGCCCTATTGTCTGGTTTGAATGCAGATTACTGTCCACAAGAGACTTGCCATTTTTATTTTGCCCACGTTTTCTGTTGGCTTTCTCTCCCCCAGATCATGACAAATGCTTATGTCTCTAGTCCTTTGCTCATATCCTAGCCACTGTCAATCAATCATAGCAGTTAAGAAAACATTAAGTAGATACAGTTAAACTGTGTCACTGGCTACTGCTTAATCAAGCAAATCAGAATGAGAGCAATCTCTTGACTCACACCCTTCCCCACTGCGGCAATGACACTGTTTCATCACCCATCAATAGCATGATTTTCCAAAGAATAACAGTGCCAATTCTTGTAAATAACCCATGAAGACACATTCATACTAAATTACTCTGAAACCAGAGCTCTTTTTTTTCCTTTTTTCTTTTTTCTTTTTTTTTCCTGGTTAACTAATGAGTAAAAGACAGAAATAGTGTTATAGCTGCAAAAATTACGTTAGATTGCTATAACTTTAAACACAAAAATGTGTATTTTGCAGACAGAGCTCACTGATGGAAACTTAAGAAAAGATGATGATATGGAAGGCTCTTTGGCAGATAGATTGCCTCTTCTGGAAGATTGCAAGTACTGTTTTGGAGTGAAGATGTATGCATCCTGTTTCTTGACATGCTATTTCCAGAGCCTGATGGCAGTTGAGATTATTGTCTCTGAGTGAGAGTCTGCATACTTAGGAGAATGTGAACAATATTCTCTTCAGTCTACCCAGAAGATTTTAACAAATCCGGACACCATGGAAACTTGACCTCAGGAAAGAATGTAAGGGGAAATTTGAAATTCTCAGCATGAAATAGTCATAGTGGCTGCAGAAAATGTGCAAAACAAATATGTAAAGATTTTAAAGGAGATAAAGTACAGCAATTTAAATGAAGGTAAATAGCATAATGGAATACAAGTTCGAGAAAAGTAATACTACTTTTGAATTAGTGATATTTGTCTCCTTTCTGTTTCAGATTAAACTGGTGAACACTGAGATTAATAGAAATACTTTAACTAATTTTAAAAATTAAGACATTGAAGTCATTATAGAAATCCTTTTTGTCAATAACTTGTCAGTATGTGAAGCAAAGATATTTTTCTTTCACCAGTTCACTCAAATACCAATTACAAATTAGAGAGAACTTGTCCTAAAATTACTGAAATTTATCAAAGTTACTATTTTCTGGCAGATAATTTTCCTAATATGGTAATTAACTTACCTGCATACTTTACAATTATTTGCATCTTACTATCTCTTTAGCCCATTTAAACACATGTGGAAATGTATTGTTTATAAATATAATTGTATAAATTATTAAATTATTTATACAAAAAATAGAAATATAATTTACACCTGTGTACATGACAGAAGGTCTGTGTTCATAGCAGTCAATGAAATTCAGATATTCACTGGAAAAATGCATTTTCTTGTGACTCATATAGTTCACTTTAAAGGTAATGCCTCCAATTTATTTGCATGGAAATTACAACCAATACAAAAAGAATGACACTATCTGATTGTGCAAATTATCAGCTAAGACACTATTTTTAACGTAGTTACTACCACCAGTTATGCGTTTTTTGCCCGTGATGAACAGAAGTCTGCATGCCATACTTGAACAAATCTGCAGCAGTGAAGGTCACCCACTGTTGTTGTCACCACTGCTGAAGTGCATCACCTACTGCCTCACTGAGCTCGTATCTTCTGTTTGGACTCATAAAAGTTCAACAAGTTCAAATGAATGTCAGTGGGTGCCATTTTTTCTACATGGTGAAATTCACTTACACACCTTTACTTCATATGCACTTCCACGCCTGATGCCATTGTGTCAGACTGTCCCTCTGTTGCCATCTGTAACACAGCAACAAAATGTGATGGAGTATTGGTGGGAATGTTCAGGTTCAAATGTCATACAACCAACATCCTTCTCTGCTATCTTGGGCCACCATTATAAAATTGGAGTCATGACTTTTGGAGCAGTCAACTATAGAAATTTATCCGTAGATCAGTTCATTTAAAAACAAATCTGAATTTTTAATTTCTCAGTTACTTGCATGCATAAAATACTGTACTTCCAGATGTAAGAATTTGTATCTTAAAAGCCTACATATTAATTAGTAAGAGAAACATACCATCATTCATCAATTGATAAAAAAAATATATCTCCCGTTCAAAGTACACATAATTAATTCTTAAAACAACAAACTTTTAAAGATATTTAAGTGAATAGAATAAAATAAGCAAGTTTCTGGGGTTCACAGTATGTTCATGAATATTGCACAAGTGCATGAAAAAATATGCTCAACAGAATCATGGAGTCTAACAAGTTAAATGACAGCTCTGTAGGGTATCTCATTCAGTCGTTCTTGCTCACAGTAGTGTAACCCAAAATAAGTTGCTCAGACTTGTGTCTAGTCAGTTTTAATTATAGTAAGGAAGGAAACCCTAAAACCTGCCTGGATAATCTGTTACTGGGCATAACCACTCACACTGAATACCAGTGGCAAGAGCCTGGATCTTCTCATCATGGGAGATTAGAAATACAGGTAAGATCACCAAGAGCCTAATCTTCTTCACACAAGAAAATCATAGAACTCAAGTTCTCCTCCTGTGACAGATGCTCCACGACCTTCATTGTCTTCACAGTTCTGACTAAGATTTCTTCCATTAAGTCTATGCGTCTATTACATTGGAGAGCCTATGCTAAGGGTACTATTGGTTTTAATTATGAACCATCTTCTGGGCGCATTAAACAAGATATTGTCTTCACAAGTTCAATATGCATAGTACTGTAGGGCATAAGGACAAAAATATTTATTCTGGGAATTGTTCTATGGAATGTGTTGATTTTTATGGAATAAAGTCTGATTTGTTTTTATTTATTTTCATTTTTAGACCAGTATTCTGTACTTGTCCTCCCAAAATGAGTGCAGAAGAAAATCAAGGCAACGTGATTAACATTTGGAATAATGACAACAACAGCAACAAAACATATTGACCAAAGAGTATACTGAACTTCTCCTTTCACAGAGATTCCAAGCAGAAACATCTTTCAATTTTTTTTCAGCACTTTCCAGGAACACTTTTAGATGCATTTTTTCCTCACTTAAAAAAAAAAATCATCTAGAATAAATATTTGACAATGTGAGGAAGGATTTAAGTTACTTGTTTGAAGTAACTCAGCTCTAAATATAAATTGAGTTACTATATGAGAAAAATAACTTCTTAACAATGAAGAGAAGAATGGGATAAGTGATGGTATCCATGGGATAATGTTATAAGGAGTATGGTGTCTGATCACCAGATGTTCAGGCATTAGCATTTTCCATTGATGCTGTTTTTTTATGTCATAATATGGCTTAACACTGCTCCTAATTCTAATTCCTACCATTTATTTCATTAGAATCCAATACTATTGTGTGCTCAGTTTTACATCTGGGAGATGATTCATGTGTGTCCCAGTAGTTAAAACTCTTTCTAATCCTTTCCTAAAAATAATCTTTATTGTGGAGTATGAACTAAGTGAAATATTTAAGCAAGCATCAATGCTTTCCAAAGTAACAGAATTTCTTTGATAATGAAACCTAGACCTATGGGAGATATAGACTGTATATTTTCCTTGTTCTTCTTGTTTTTCTTAAATCATAATGTAGTGATCGTAATTATTTATTACTTCAGGTTTTTGGTTTTTTTCTCCTCTTTTTTAGGATCCATGGAATTTTCTTGGTTTATACTAACAAAAAGACTGAACATATACAGAGGCATCTACTTTTATGTCTATATTTTGTATCATAGACAAATTTGTGGTTTTCTTAATGAACACATTACTCTCTTGAACAGTAATTATGCATTTGTCACCAATCTCCTTCCATTGTCAGTCACATTAAAATGTTCCCTATAGGCTCATTGAACATGGGATCTCTTTGAAATGAAGCATTGCAGCGAGGCAGTTTGAAAAAAAGTATTACCACCCTAGCAGATGGAACATCAGTAATTTAGTACTATTCAGCTTAACTGGTTTTACAGAGTTTCCATCTTTAATGCTCTGTGCCTTCATTGTGTGTGTGATTTACATCTGACTTGAGTATAGTTTCAAAGGCTGGCAGCTATGTGCAGCTGACTGATGCTATCTCTTTATTGTTGATCCACCTTGTAATACAATCCCAAGATTAGGTGACCAGGAAGACACAGATTATGCACCACATCTGTAAAATAAAATTTCTGATCCTACACTGAGCTGTGATTAGTTAGATAAAGAACAGTTTGTATTGCAGACCACCTAGCAACCATGCTGTTATCTTGTCAGCTTGCAGAGCTGGGAAGACAGATGAAGACAAGTAATACATTGTTGAGTGACCTTTGCCCAGAAAGAATTGAATGAAATGTCAAAGTTAGGGTCATTCCTGGACTACAGCAGCAGCTACCTTTTCAACGGTGAACCTGCAACTACAATCAATTGAATTATAATTAACATTACTACCATTTTCTCAAATCTCTTTAAAAATGTTTTTCATAAAGGGCTGTAAAATATTTATATAGTAGCATTTTACAAAAATCAAGATTTTTTATTAGTTACACACATTACTTTTTTCACTTCAATTTTGCTAAACATATTTTACTTATTGAGTTTCTGATCTTTAAAGAATCTGTTAGACTGCAATTACACGTGAAAACTGCTGTCACTGTAGTAATTAAGAACATACTGTCTACTAGGAAGAGCATCAGGTTTTGGTTATTCATTCCTACTTGTATTTTGAACACCTGTGGAATAAATGTGTGCATGTGTGTGTACATGTACATAAACGTAGACTCAAAAATTCATATAAGTCTATATGCAGAAATATCTTTAATCTTTTTCAATGAAAATCATTCTACATTTCATTCCTACATTTCAATAGTTATCTTGGAAACAGTGAGACTTTAGTTGGACTTAGTCTGAGAAAGGATATCAGTGGTGGCTGGCCTGTCATTGCCTAACTTCTGATGATTGAATTTTTAAGCAGTAGAAATAAGCTCAGAACATGCCCTTCTCCTTCAGTGAGGAACAAGGTTTTAGCGTTTAGGCAATGATTTTAAGTTTTAAGTATTCACGGAATAGAACAAAGCGAGTAAAACTACATTTAGTCTTAAAAATCATCTTCAGATTCTTCATTGACTATTTTCATTTGAAAAATGAAACTTCAGTTTTTTGTGGCGTGATCAGAAAAACTATACAAAATAAAAGGCATTAAGCAAACAGTAATAAAATATTTAGATGAATGTTTTGAAAAGAATTCTGGGAAAATAAAAGTATAATGCTTGCTTATAGAGAAATAATAATAATAATAAATTCTCCACAAAATCTGAAAAACAATCGTTGAAACCAAATTAAATACGAAATGTGTGAGCTGAATATCAACCTTGAACTCTATATTGTACTATATTCTTTCACTTGCAATGTTACAGAGAAGATTGTGTTACTGGGAAAGACAAAATAGCAGAACAATCAACCATACAAATCATCACCATCACCACTACTATCAGCAACAAACAAAACTGTCCCTGTCCTTTGGGGAGCAACTTGGTTTTTAAATTCAGTGCAATGAAGATTTTTCATTTTGGCATCCATGACTCATGGAGGAGAAATACGACTGAAAGCACCCCTGCTGTTAGGTGCTTTCTAAAGTGGGGAGGAATGTTTTCCACAAAGCTGTTTTTAACAGCGGGAATGCAGTTGTAGCCATGTTTCAGATGGAATTTAATGTTAGTTAAAACAGCGGCTTGACAGGAAAGGTAGGGGACTGAAGTAGCCTTTTGAGGAGTGGCCTTCTTATTTATTTCAGTAATTCTGTAGTGGGTGGTATTTTTTTAATATTTTCTTGCTAAGTAGAATTGCTCTTAATGAATCATTCAGGTACGAAATCAATAGAAGGCACTAATAATGAGTTTTCCAAAACTCTTCCTTATATTTTACTGCTATTTTTCCTCACAGAAACAGTCGTTGTCTTTCAGATATTTACTTGAAATGATTATTTTAGATAACTGTAGTAATGCGTAATGAAACAGCAGACAAACATTTATTTTGATTTCTGTCACGTGAAATGCTTTCAGTTGAACCAATCTACCAAAGAACTACTTAGGTTAAAGACACAAACTGAAAATTGGGCCATATGTACCTATTATTTAAACTTTTGTGCTGCTGAAACATCTTCTCTATCAAAAAACTGTGGGCTGGAACACCTCCCCTTTGAGGTGTTTGACTGAGAGAGCTGGGACACTTCAGCCTAGAGAAGAGAAGTCTTCTGGGGTCCTTATAGGAAAGATGATGACTTTTTATAAGGACATGTAGCATAAAAACAAGGGGAAATGTCTTTAAACTGGAAAAGAGAAGATTTAGACTACATATTAGGAAGAAATTCTTTACTGTGAGGTTGCCCAGAGAGATTGTGGATTCCCCCCTCCTGGAGGCCTTCAAAGCCAGAGGCTTGAATGGGGTTTTGAGCCCAGTGGTCTTATGGCAGGTATCCCTGCCTATAGCAGGGGTTGGAGCTAGATGGTACTAACGGTCCCTACCAACCTAAGTCATTCCATTAATTAACTTTTGTTCTATGATCTGAATATTCAATAATCTGATGTTAGCAGCTCAGAAATCAGAAATGCTATTTACGGCACAAATATTGCAGCTCGAGCTTTTCTACTTTAAACTTATATACATTAATTGTTAGGGCTTTTGGTAGGAGTTCTGATGGTGATGGTTTTTCAGTCAAGTGTTATGTATGTGATGTCCATTCTGTGGATAGATGAGAATCTTTGGAATTGGTTTACTGCCAAGCAAAATTTCTGAAAAAGGAAGATAACTGGATGTTAGCAGGTTGATCTACAAAATACAGAAAATCATTTTATAAATTAAAAAGATACAAAAGAACCTTTGGTGATGACTGTAACTTTATGCTAGCAGATTGCATTTTACTGTATGTACTGGTCAACCTGATATTTGGAATTATCCTGTCCCTCCTGGCACTTTCTACCAGATGTATTTTTGCTTACACATGAAGAAAATAGGTAAAAATAAAGAGCAATTCGTTATTTAATCAAGGAGGACACCGAACTAGAAAAATCTCAGCTGCAATGAGAACTGAAAACAAACAGCAAATTATTTTGGTAATGATATTTAAACAATATATTTGCACTATTTTATTAGTGAATGTGTTATAATGTCCTTAAAATCTTACAGTATGCTCAGTAGGCTGAAGGAATCAAAGCAATCAGATGGAACAAGGATGTTTGCAGGTCTTTCAAAAATTGATACTGATAAGATGAGAGGAAAACAAAAGAGGTAATAGCTGATAACTGGTGATAGCAGTAGACGCAAAGCCAACGACAGAAATGCATTATTAGGATTGCAGCATAAACAAAAAGTAGTACATGATGTCAGAAGAGAATTTCTGCTTAGTGCTTCACAAGGAATCTACTATTCTGTCAAAGAGTAGTGAGAATTCAAATGGAAATGCAGCTGTGAGATTTTTCTTTGCTTTGTTATGTTTGCTAGAGCCTTGCTCTAGATTTGTTCTTAGCTAATAAAATAAACCTGAATTAAAACCATAAATATTTTCCAA
This sequence comes from Centrocercus urophasianus, assembly GCF_019232065.1. Taxonomy (NCBI): domain Eukaryota; kingdom Metazoa; phylum Chordata; class Aves; order Galliformes; family Phasianidae; genus Centrocercus; species Centrocercus urophasianus. Next base: position 65,546,466 of record NW_024884364.1, on the reverse strand, counting down.
ATGTCCTAACTCAATAGCATCAAGCCAGGAAATTTATTTTTAAAAGATCAGCACTGATCCTGTGTCATCAGTAAAACATTTAGTTTCTGACACAGTCATACAACCTTGCTGTCCTGAAACTAATGGCACACTGACGAGCTGTCTAGCTCCAATTTGTAGGAGGGAGAGGAGGTTCTTTGATATCTGTATACCCAGTGTGATATTAAGAAGCAACGGTTCAAATGTTGGTCCAACCAGTTTATTACAAATCTTAATCAGGGAGATGAGGAAGGGGAGGACAGACACTATTATGAGTTAGAATGATGGGAAAGGGAAGGAGGGTGATAGAAAAGATAGGAAAGAAGAAGCAAGGAGTCTTTGTAGGAAGCAAGAGGGAGATAGTCACCACCATGAATCCAGCATGATTCGTAGTTCAGTCATTGATCTTCAGTAGTGGTGGGTCTTCAGGCATTGTTCCATTGATGATGACGACTTCCAACGGTAGTACCATCTTGTTTATAAGTCCAAAGTGGTCAAGTCAGCTCTCTTTGGAGTGACAACTCAAATCTGAAGTGCTTGAGTCAGCTCTCCTTGGAATGGCATCTTCTGGCTTTGGGATCTCAGCAGAAATTACTTTCTTTCCATCTCCCAGGCCTTGCCTGCAGATAAGAAGGAGCAGGGATGCCCACCTGCATCCTTTTTTTTCACAGGTCATGATGGGATCATTCCCCAGTTTTCCCATACCAAACTGGAGCTATTTGGTCACAGGCTAAATCTTACGCCAGTAAACACTCCTGAGCACTCTCTTCCAGAGGCAAGCAGCTCTGGAGGAAGGTACTTTCAGATGTCCACAAAGTGATGTTGATTGTCACACTGTAGCACCCATCACTTGCCTCCTCAACAAATCAATCAGAGTCTTATCACTAGAAATACCTCAGGAAGCAAGCTTTCAGCCAAAAATCAAACAAGGATTCTCATACCAACACTGTCATCTTCAAAGTCAGTGTTCCCTCGTGGCTAAGGTGAGTTAAGAAAACCTACAAAAAGTAATTGGGAAATGTCAAGGGTAAGTATCCCTGACACAGAAATAGTCTGATTCTCCTGCTGTGAAATGTATTGTTGTAGAATTCAATGAGTAGTCTCATTAATGCTGCTAATTATCTCCTGCTGCTTTGAAATGTGCATTAATTTTTTTAGAAGTTTGTTTAGCTAGAAATGTGTCAAATGTCGTCAGTACACTAGAAGGTCACTAAATAGATACCAAACCCTATGGTAACTTGAAAGCATGTGCAGACAGCAGTGATTTCTTCCATTCCCACTTAGATTAAAGTATAATTGCAGCTAAAATTAAATATGGGCTACTTCTACTGTCTGCTTATTCAGATATATCAAACATGAGGAACCTGAGCAAAACATAATTATTGGATTGAGTTGTCTTTCTATCACTAAGATATTTATGTAAACTAACATAGGAATAAAAAAATGTATAAGTATTACGAACCTGATTATTTAGGACTGATCTCAATTAGACTTAAGTATAGATTTAATTATATTAAAAATAGGGGCAAGAATATGTGCTTTGCAAAAGAGTGACAAAATTAAGAGCAAATATCTACAGTGTTTATTTTAGTGTTGTAAGCAATATCTGTTGATTATTTTAGTTATATTTTAGGATAGAATATATGTCAATGGTTTGCGGGCTGGTTCAGCCCAGTTCCGTGCCCAGTGGGGTGGAGGGATTTTGCAAAATCTGCACCTTCAGAAAAAAGGGAACAGGGGACCACAAAACAAATAAAAACAGCGGCAACAGTCTGGGGAGAAATAATTTACTAAATATACAGTATTGGAATGCAAGATAACACACTATAATACAGTACAATCAGAATTGAAGCCAATAAATCAAATATAATGAGAAGGAGAATGTTCAAAAGGTGGATAGGCCTCACCACAACACTGCGGTGAGATGCACAGTCCAGTTGAGCAGCAGGGAGACAGGAGGAGAGCCGATGAAAAAGAGCGCATCAGGTGACTTTGCCATGAGTTGTATCTCCTCTCCCTGACCACAAAGTCCCCTAGGGAATGTAGTTCTTCTTCTCTTCTGGGCAAGTACCCAGAACTTGAGCATTAACAGTTAAACTCCCAGTGCCCCACAAGATGTTATGATGTGGAATACCGAAAACCAAAAATCACAGAACGATGACAATTTATCTATTTACAGAAAAAGTAGCTTTGTTGGTCTGAAAATATTGATTCTATCGGAGATATTTCTAGAGCAGATGCTACAATAGTAGATTTAGATACCACGAGTGTAAACAGACCAAAGACATAAACCCAACACAAAAAAAAGAAAGTGAAAACACTTATGCTTTACCCTGTTTTAGTTTGAATTCACATGGGTTCTTTATTGAAGGGACCAACAAAATTCATCACTTCTACTCACAGAAATCTTTGGAGAATTTTTTTTAACTGATATCTCAGGGGTTTACTACCTTCAGGATATTCTGAAAATCAATGTTATATTTCTTTATGAAGTTAAGGGAAAGACCTTCCAAGTGAGCTCTAATTTTAGTAGATGTTGTCATTTTATCTAGTAGAATACAATAGCTGTATAGGAAAGTATATATATATAAGGCTAATTGTGAGAAAGGAGGGGAATTCCACATAATCAGTAGAGTGTATTTTTAAACGTAGATTGTATACAAAGATATGCAGAAGATGAATTATTTGTGCTCTCACCAAACATTACCAAATGGTTGTCATATTTCAAATTAAGTGCAAAAATTTGAAAGAGATATGGAATCATTTAATACGTTAAATATTTTCTAACATGTAGAGGCAAGAATACATTTCAAATAAAAGAAAATAAGTGCTAAACCTCCCTATCTGCTGAATGAATAAGAAAAAATAATACGTTATCTCCCTGAGAAAGGAAGATTTCTACCCATTCCAGCTGAAATTCAAAGGGCATTATTATATCCACACAATTTCACTGTAAACAACAGGACCTTAAAAGTACTGACCTTTATCAATACTTATTTATTTGTTATTTTATCTATGAGATGTGCACTGTATAAGATTGCATATAAGCTTACTTTATATATTCTCATCCAATGTGTTAGACAGAGTTTAAACTTTCTCTAATAAATAGTTTTAAGTTGGGGGAGGGAAGATTTAGGTTGGATGGAAGGGGGGTTGGAGATTCATGATCCTCAAGATCCCTTCCAACTCTGGCTATTCTGTGATTCTGTAATGCACAGGACAGACTGAATGAAAACGAAAAACCAATGGCATTTTCCCAAGCACTTTTTCAGCACCTGACTGTTTACAATTGAGGAAAATCTTGAACCAGAAAAAAATATGAATTTGCTAGTATCACAAATGGGAGAAAGAACTGATAAGAACCATCAATACGGTGTCTAAAGTAACCACGCCTTGCATTTACTTTGATCGCTAACAAAGCCTATCAACCTACCACCTGTATTGAAGGTCTCTGATGTGTGAAAAACATCTAAATCACTTGAGAAAGTTGAGGACTATGTCAGTAGTTACAGTCTTCAAAATATTATATAGATGTAAGAAGAGATAGTACATTGCAGTTTCATCTCTTTTTCTGAATTGAGATAGTACAGCTGTTATTGTCAGTATTTCCTTTTCCACAAGCATAGCATAAACATTTTTTAATCATAAAATAAAGAATATGTACCCTATATTTCCTTACATTGATAAAAATGAAATATTGCTTTAAAAAAAAAAAAAAATAGAATATGCCTTGGCCTACTGCAATAATTTGAAGAGATCAAACTAGAATGGTTCTCTCATTGCTTACTGCAGGATATTGTAACGCTTTATAAATCAGTGAAGTTTTAATTTATATATCATAGAATCATAGAATCATAGCATCATAGAATCATTGAATCATAGAATCATAGTATGCCCTGGGTTGAAAAAGACTTCAAAGATCATCAAGTCTCAACCCCCTGCTATGTACAGGGTCACCAACCACAAGACCAGGCTGCCCAGAGCCACATCCAGCCTGGCCTTGAGTGCCTCCAGGGATGGGGCAACCACAACCTCCTTGGGCAACCTTTTCCAGTGCATCACCACCCTCCAAATGATAAACTTCCTCCTAATATTTAAACTAAACCTCCCCTGTCTCAGTTTAAGACCATTCCCCCTTGTCCTATCACTGTCTACTCTCGTAAACAGTAGTCTCCCTCCTGTTTATGTGCTCCCTTCAAGTATTGGAAGGCCACAATGAAGTCTCACTGGAGCCTTCTCTTCTCCAAGCCAAAAGAGTCCAGTTCCCTCAACCTTGCCTCATAGGAGAGGTGCTTCAGCCCTTTCGTCATCTTAGTGGCCCTTCTCTGGACCTGTTCCAAGAGCTCCATGTCCTTCTTGAGCTGGGGGCTCCAGGCCTGGACGCAGTACTCCAGATGGAGCCTTCCAAGAGCTGAGTAGATGGGGATAATCACCTCCCTCTCCCTGCTGGCCACCCCTTTTTTAATACAGCCCAGAACACAGTTGGCCTTCCAGGCTGCAAGCACACACTGCTGGCTCATGTCCATCTCCTTGTCCACCAGGACCCCCAAGTCCTTCAGTGCAGGGCTGCTCTCAAGGAGGTCTTCCAGTTTGTATAAACACCTGGGATTGCCCCAGCCCAGGTACAGTACCTTGTACTTGGCCTTGCTGAACCTCATAAAGTTTTCCTGGGCCCACTTCTCCAGCCTGTCTAGGTCCCTCTGGATGGCTTCCCTTCCTTCCGATGTATTGGCTGCACTGCTCAGCTTGGTGTCATCATGTCAGAATAAAGCATATGGTAAAATCAGAATGCTTTTAGGTGGATCACTGAACGTACTTCAAGGGCAGTAGATACATTATATTCTGAAACAAAAATGAAATCTGAAAATTGACAGGAACTTTCAAGTACTTTCTGGCAAGACATACAGTATGTAAAAAATATCTGATTTTCTGCCCCAAAAGAGATGAATTAGTCTATTCTGAAAGGCAATTTTGACATGAGAAAATGACCAACTGTTTGGATTAAGTGATGCTTATTAACTTCTACCATCTTTGCTGGTGTTTCACATTGCCTACATTTAATATATATTGAAAAGTTAAAATTAAGTAGTTAAAAAAAAGAATTTTCTCCACTTACTAAATTAGACCTTATGATATAGCACGTGAACCTTATCATTATGATGACACCTAAGTAGATCAATAAGGTTCTTTAATGTTTTTTAGTGAGACAACCTATGAAAAATAAAGTTTGTAATACCATAATTTACATACCTTTCTATAGTTTAACCTCCTCTGGTTTGTATACTATAGTTTGATAGAACAATTTCTGACAAATCAAAATTTTGCTGTAACTAGGAAAATTAACCACGAACTTCATTCTGTAAGCCTTATGCCCTTGTACCTAGTAATTTACTCAAAAAGTAAGTACTCTCTTTTTACAAGAAAACTGATGAATGACAACTTTAAATTGTCTGGTTTTTTTCATTTTTCATTTTCCATTTATTTTTATCTTTTACAATGAATGATCTGTAAGTACATGTTTGACATAGATTTTCTTGTCTTCTAAATAAATATGAGATAGTTTACCTAAAGAAGAATGTGAAATTCTATTACACTCATACTATTAAGAAACTACATTAATATTAGACTTCATGTGTTCAGTAGTTTTTTTCATTTGAGTGCATTTTCTACTTCATGAAGGCAAGAGAAGTAACTAAGAGTTTCCTATGTAATAATAGTACATATATGTATTGCCTTCACTATCTTGATATTTAAAGAGGGTTTTTTAAGTCTTTTTTCACTATGTCTTATAGATTTTCTTCCAGAATCATATCCTGTAGAAAATAATTAGGAAGAATTAGTTTTCTGAATTAAAGTTTCAGATGAATTATGAGTCAGAATCAGTATTTTCACCTTCATCTTGATGTCATTAGTGAAATCAGGAAATAATTTAATAATGAATTAATGATATATTTTTTCAGTCTTATTCTCATGTATTGCTTTCTGTTATTTTTACTTAAAGAACAAACTTTTCCACTATCTTGAAATTTCTCATTATTATTTCTTCTATACTGTCCAGAACAAAGTACTAACAAATGAAATGCGATCTTTACGTGCTTGTAAAAAAGGTATATACCAGATATTCAGGCAGATATTTTATCATTTCAGTGTTGAAACCTATTTACTTTTTCAGTTTCTCACTGATGGGATATCAGTACAGCCTTATGCGCAATTTAAATATACTTTATGTTCTCAAATACAGCAATATGTTTAATTCAAACATTCTAAGTATAAATTTTGAATATATAAATGAATTTAAATGGAAAAAAAAATATCTACGTGGAATTGAGTCAGGCATTTTAATTCAATTCCTAACTTAAGTTTAGTTTGCCTCAATCAGCTTTTCATATTAAATTTTTCTTACATTTAAACTCCAGCTTAATCAAGTCTGGATTTTCATTTGAGAACTTGTCTTTAAAACAAACCCTCTTTCCACACAGATGTTTACTATAAATGCTCAGAATTATGAGTCATTTTTTGTTAGAATAAGGTGAATGGGAAATAAATAGTACAGAGAATATTTGGAAGAGTAAGAATCATAATTACCATTATAGAAGATACCCTAACTGTTATAACAGTCAGAAAAGGCTGAGTCACTCATCTGTTCTACAGCACTACCCACTCTGTCCAGTCCTTATAATGGTTTTCTCAGCTTGTTAAAAGAAAAGTTGTTTTTCTAAAGACACTTATTAGTACTCAGTATTTATCTTTTAATCTTAGTATTATTAATGAGGGGAAAAGATAACATCTTGATCTGGAAGTCTTGGATGAGGAGCAGAATAAACTCTCCATGATTCAAGTGGAAGCTATTAGAGGTCTACTACTCTACCTACAAACTGCAAAAGGTCTATGGAGCCAGATGGGATTCACATGGAGGTGCTAAGGGAGCTGGCAGAGGTGATAGTCAAGTTGTTTTCCATCATCTGTCAGCATTCCTGGTCAACTGGAGAGGTCCCAGAGGATTGGAGGCTTGCCAACATGATGCTCATCTCCAAGAAAGGTCGTTAATTCATCTACGAAGAAGATCCAGAGAAGAATAGGCTTTTCAGCCTTATCTAAGTGCCAAGAAAGATTAAGAAGCAGATCATCTTGATGGAGATCACATGGTATGTGTGGGACAACTGGAGGATCAGGTTTAGTTAGCATGAGTTCTTGAAAGACAGGTTCTGCTTGACACGTCTGACCTTGTTCTGTGATCAACTGACCTGCTCGGTGCACGAGAGAATGACTGTTGACATAGTCTACCTAGTCTTCAGCAAAGCCTTTGACACCATTTCCCACATATTCTCATGGAGATGCTCGCAGACTGGGTCTTGAACAGATACACTCTTTGTTGGGTAAAGAACTGACTACATGGCCGGGCACAGAGAGCAGTAGTGAATGAAGTAACAACCAGTTGGTGACTGGTCATGAGTGGTGCTCCCCAGGGGTCAGAATTGGGGCCAGTTTTTTCATTATCTTTATTGATGATCTGGATGAGGGCCTTGAGTGCACCATCAGTAAATTTGCAGATGGCATCAAGTTGCAAGGAAATGGTGATCTGCTTAGGGGTAGGAAGGCCTTTCTTAGGGATCTGGATAGCTGGGCTGAGGCCAATGGGCTGAAGTTTGGCAAGACCAAGTGCTGTCTCCTGCACCTTGGCCAAAAAAAAACCCAGTCAGTGCTACAGGCTTGGGACAGAGTGGCTGGAAGACTGTGTGGATGAAATGGACCTGGGAGTATTGGTCAATACTTGGCTGAGCATGAGCCAGCAGTGTGCCCAGGTGGCCAGAAGTTTGGTGGCATCCTGGCTTGTATCATAAATAGTGCCACCAGCAGGAGCAGAGAAGAGATCATCCTTCTGTACTCAGCCCAGTAAGAATGCACTTTGAGTGCTGTGTTCAGGTTTGGGTCCCTCACTACAAGAAAGACATTGAGGCCCTAGAATATGTTTAGAGAAAGGCAATGAAGCTGGTGAGGTGTCTGGAGCACAAGCCTTGTGAAGGTGGCTGAGGGAACTGAGGTTGCTCAGTTTTTAGCAGAAGAGGCTCAGGAGTGACCTTATCACTCTCTACAAATACCTGAAGGAAGGTTGTGGTGAGGTGGGGTTAGCTTCTTCTCGCACATAAGTAGAGATTAGACTCGAGGGAATTGCCTAAAAGTGTGGCAGGGGAGATTCAGGTTGGACATTAGGAAGAACCTATTTTCCAAGAAAGTCGTCAGGCACCGGAACAGGCTGCCCAGGCTGGTAGCGGAGTCATTGTATCTGGAGGTGTTCAAGAGGCATTTAGATGTGGTACTGAGGGATTTAGTGGGAAATATTGGTGATATGTGGACAGTTGGACTGGATGATCTTGCACATCTTTTCCAACTATAATTCTATGATCCTCTTTCATCAAATCACTTTTCTAGTTTTTATTTCTGTCCGCCTCTCAGTGCCTTAAATATTTATGTGGAAATAATATCTTAAAATGCACAAATTTTAAGTGATTCCAAATGAATTATGATGATTTTGCATTACAGAAACACACAGCATTCAAGCATACAGTAGCTTTGTCAGTTAAAAACTACTCAAGACATAGAATAATGTAATTATGGAGTTTTCTGTGTTGTAAAGGACCTTCAAGATCATCAAGTCCAATCAATAGCCTAAATCATTAAACCATATCTGTCACTGCCACATTCACTTAAACATCTCCAGGGATGGAGACTCCACGACTACCCTTTAACTGCTTAAATTCTTTCTTCATGAAGAAATCCTTCCTGGTGTCCAACCTAAACCTCTCCTGGTGCACCTTGAGATTGTATGGCTAAGCAGGGTAAAAGTATGCATTCCCCAGCAGTCACTCAGGAGAGATCTTTTTTAAGAGCTGCGTGCAATAGTAGTGCTGCTAATACAGTATTGTAGATAGAAGACTGATAAATGATCCAGCAGCTGAATAACAATGCCATGATCAAAGTTTGTCTATCAAATATCTTCTGGGTGGAACATCTGGATCCAAAGATTTCATTAATCACAGAATCTACTAATGATTGTTAAGGCATTAAAAGGTCATGAAAATAATTCAGGAAATCAGAAGTTAGAAAGGAAGAAGAATGTATACAATGATTTTATATAACTTCAAACGAACCCAGTATGTTACAGTATCATCAGGTACTGAATATTAATGACAAATATTTTACACATTCATACTGTAAATTTCAAAGTTCTCATGCATAGTAAGAAACTGAAGTCTGCTATTGTATAGGCAGAGAAAACAAGAAGATACTTTTCCACACATACATTTATTTATACAACAGGCTGCGCACTGACAACTTTTAATGACATTCTGGGACAACAGAAATGAGATCAGAGGAACAGTACAAAAATGAAAAAAATAAAAAAAAATGCAAAGAGACAGACAGTGAAAACTTTTAGGGATTAGTTGAATTAGAACTTGCGATATTTTTTGCTTAGAATTAGAGACAGTTTTATAGTTATTAGGTAACAGCTTCCAGTGTGTTTTTACTGTCTTCGCAAACGTATGAAGTAATGAAAGAGAATAATAAGAAAAATGGGATTGCATGACATGTCAATGAAATTGACATGTTGTAGCATTTCTGATAACAAAACTTCTCACAGATCCTATAAAAGCAGTTGGTATTCTTAAAAAGATCAGCACAAACATTAGAAATGCAGAGGTTATTAAATACTTCAGTCATACAAACTAATTTTTTAGTAACAGTCAGCCTTGTGACCCTTCCTTAATTTTCGTAAATGTCTTAGTGATCTGAAAGAAAATTTCTGAAGTATTCCTACACACTGAAGTATCTCTACATTCAGGGCTACATATAATGATGTTCCCAAAGCAATGTAGGAATATATCCTTAAACAAATATCCTGATTTAAAAATAAAAATCTGAATGTGTTTTATCTGATTTAGTTACTAGATGCTCAGAAGTAACATGTCTTCGTAGCTGTCTGCACAAAATAATTTGCATAAAGGTGAGAATTTAGAGCAGATTATCTTTGCCTGGTTAATTCTATGACAGAATGAATTCTTATATCTGGCACTAAAGTGGAAATAAAATTCTAGCTTTATAGCAAGTTGTTAAAAAAATCTTCATGAAGATTTTAGGAAGCTTTATAACTTTTCATTTATGCGCTATTTTTCTGTTGCTAGTATGTGAAAGTGACAATTTCAGTAAGGAAACTTGTCTAATTATTAGTTGAGCTAATATGTCTTTGAAAGAAATGATAGAACTTTTATATAAATTATCTATTCACAGAAAAAAAAAGAAATGGAGACTTGATGCCAGAACTGAGTGAACGACTTTTTTCTTGTTCAGGAAAATGGAATAATTTGAACTTTCACAAGCATTTTGTAATTCTTCTGTGCCCTTATTCTAAACCAAAAAGAGGAATTTTGCAATAGGATGTAATTATTAAAAGATCATTTAAATAATTTTAAATAATTTTGAAAGCCTTTTTCAGTAAAGTATATAGCACGCTTTTATTAAGTCAATTCAGTACTGAATTTATGCAACTCTGGGTGAAAAAAACATGAGAACATAACTTACCTTGAAATTTCTTGTAATACATTCATAGTTGATAAAGAAGCCTGCTTCTGAATCTTAAGATATAAACTATGTTCAAATCTGAGAACATGATTAGTTTTCATTTCATTCTGTTCACCTCTTTCAGTATCTAAATGTTTCTGGAAATGTTAACAGATTAATTAAAATACTCTCCTAAAATATGATAGAAACTAACAGTCTGTAATCTTTCAAAGAAATAGGTAACAACAATATAAGATAATATTGTCATGTAGATTTCATGGACCACTAGTGCACTGAGACCTTTACAAATGTGAATTATAAATACTTGGTTAATTACACAGCAGACACCAACAACTCTTAGAGAGTACTTATTTCTCAAATACTGTAAGTACTTAACAGAATCACTATTTTCAAGATCTTACTAGACAGCCCACTTTGTCAGATGTATCTGATGGTTGTTAAGATGACATGTCTTCTTAGTGCAAAAATGCATCAGGTACACCTGGGAATATGTGAAGAAAGTAAGCACCTATAAACGTGTGAGATCAAGTTTTTAAAATTCTATTATGTGTATATAAGAAGAATAAAGAACAGGACAAAGAAAAAAAGAATCATAGCTTGAAAGACGGAAAATGAAAAGGACAGAGCTAACGTTAAAAGAAAGGCATGCATAAGAAAGATATGATTGATTGATCCCCTAAAATGAGAAAACAAAACTCAGAGCTTTCAGTTTCTTTTAGATAATGTAATTTGGAACGAGTTTCTGTCTTTTCCACGTAGATATTTCTTCCACTGCTTTTATTCAAAGTAGCACTTCCCTTTGACGTTTTAACTGCCACTTGCCTCTTTTCCCCAGGACCTTCTCCCCATGCATCTTTGATGAGCACACTTTCTTCTGTGCGCTGTTATGGTAAAAATTCATGTTTTACACAATTTGCAATTTCTTCCAAAGAACACTTAAAATCTATTATTAGCTGATTACTGAACTGCTACTTGGAAATTAGGTAGGTAATAATAAGTCCTACTTTTTACTGATTGTGAACAGTATTGGTTTCATTTTAAGATAATCACGATCATCTAAAACATGTTCTATTATTTTCCAATACCTCATGTAACTCTCTGTAGTTTTGTGTCAGTATTTTTTTTCGTTTATGAATAATTAACTTGGTTATCTTTTTCTATTTACTTTATAATTTTTTAATGTAGCTTGAAAAAAGTAATCACCTGAAATGGTTTAAGAGGTACTTGTCCAAAAGTTCTTTTTTTTTACTCTATAAAAAAGTAATAGTTTTCCTGAAAACATCTAAAATTAATTGGGCGTGCACATTTGGGTGACTGTTTTTCTCATTCTTCTGTACAGACTGTAAAGACTAGACAAAAATAAATATCAGGAAATGTATTTACTAGAGAGCTGTTGTCTAGTCTGGTTGTCTGGCCAATGACTACAATACATTTCAAAGTTCTATTTCTATCAACCCACTGCAAATATTCTTAACATAAACATTTGCTCAACAATATCTGCTTCTTTCTTTTCCTCCCCCCCATCCCCCTGCACTAGCAGATACAATTTTTGGTCATTCCTCAAAATGGTAAAGCATAATATCTCCAAATTAAAGGCAAAATTACTGGCTTTCATCTTCTTGTCTGTAGTATGGATGAATTTATTTGTTTTTAGTTGTGTTCTTTTTATGCCATACTTACATATATTGTATTTCCTTTGATCTGAACCTGATTCAGAACAAGGAATATTGATGTTTTTCAGTTTGTATAGATTTCACCATACAAACACCTTCAGATGATATAAGTAGGTTGCTTCAGAAGTAATGCCTGCTATTTATTTCCATAGAAACTACAACAGGTACAAAGAACACAATAACACTGATAGAGGAAATTATTTTCTAGAAAACATTAATTTTCAACTGTGTCACCACCATTAGCTATGCATTTTCACTAGTGATAAGAAGACTCTGCTTGCCACGCTCATGAACACGTGCATGACTATCCAGAATGTAGCTTATAGTTCATGTCACTGTTGTCATTCCTGAAATGCACCACTCACTGCCTTATTGTGCTCATATCCACTGTTTGGTCTCCATACACATTCAGCAAATATCAGTGAATGTGATTCTTTCAGCACAGAAGAGTTCAGTTCCACACTTCTGCTTCATACGTGCTTCTGTGTCAGATTCCATTTTGTCAGATTGCTCCTCTGTTTCCATTTCTCACAAAACAACAAAAATAAATTCTATTTTAGTGGGAAGGTTCAACTTCTACTGCCATATCACCAGTGTTTGCCTCTGACATTGTGTGTTAAGATTATAAAGCAGGAGACATGACTTTTGGAGAATCCCCCGTAAAGTACTACATACACTAACGTTTTTGATTAGCAAAAGAATGCAGTTATAATTTTACTAGAGTTATCACTATTTGCTAGAGAAATTCTACAGCTTCTCAGAATTGAGAAAAATGATAAACATGTTTATTTTGAGTTACAGTAGAAAGAAAGCTGGCAGTGATGTCTGTAACTTTTACACAGTAATTTAGTGCATACAATAACATCAGTAACTGATCAGGTAGGTAAAACATCCCATGTCCTTGCCCTTCTTCACCTGTGAGCTTAAGCCTACACCTTTTAGGGGATCCCCAAAGCACAAGATAAAAGGTCTCTGTATCCTTCCATTTCAAGTAAATTGTGACTGGAACTGGAAGGTGCTGGACATTCTAAAGCATTACAGGTTTTCAGAAACACCATTGTGAATTCTTCTCTGTTAGCTGGCACTCTTATCAAGCTCAACCATCTTGTTCATTCACCAGAGGACAAATGAAATTCCCCATGTCCAAACAGCTACCACATACTTCTGAAATGCATTGGAACAGGTGGCTGAAAGTCAGCTTTTGAAGAACTTAAACTGCAGCTTCCTGAGTTCTTCTTTAGACCGAATTCATTTATTAATGGGAAAAGATATTTTAATTGCATACTGTAAAAGAGGAAGATCATTACTGTTCTGAAGTACTATTCTATAACTCATTGTCTCAAGGGAGTAATTTAGATTTTAACTGCAGCAAAGTGTAGAACTTGTGTTACTGACTTTCTATTCTCTGTACTTCTGTATAATCAAATAAAAGTAGCAGCAGGCAGCTCCAGGTGGCAATAAAATTTAAATTCTCAGAATTAAGGAAATAAGTTCAAGGACTAAAGATGAATAAGAATTACAAAGATAATGGAGTTAACTATTTTAGAGGTAAAATCACACTAAGAGAAGGAGCTTGTAAAACATCTGAAGAGGAAAGTCAGTATGGATTTGAACAGTGACTGGAATGATGTTGGAATATGATGCAAGTATGTAAATAATACTCCTTGAAAAATATAGGGAAAGAGGAAAAGCAGTGACTTCAGTGTGTTCTCTTGTTTTGCCAGATCTCAGTAATTCTAAGCCTGAGGGAGGGGGCATCCACAACTTCTCTGAGCAACCTGTTCCAGTGTCTCACCACCCTCACAATAAAGAATTTCTTCCTAATATCTAATCTAAGTCTACCCTCCTACATTTTAAAACCAGTTCCCCTTGTCCCATTACGTGCCCTAGTAAAGACTCCCTCTCCAGTTTTCCTGTAGGCCCCCATTTCAGATACTAGAAGGCTGCTATAATGTTCTCCCAAGCCTTTCTTCTCCAGGCTGAAGAGCCTCGGCTCTCTCAGCGTGTCTTCATAGTGGAGGTACTCCAGCCCTCTGATCATCTTCATGGCCTTCCTCTGAACCAGCTCCTGCAGCTTAATGTGCTGGGGGCTCCAGAACTGGATGCAGTACTTCATGTAGGCTTTCACAAGAGCAGAGTTGGGAGGCAAAATCACCTCCCTTGGCCTGCTGGTCATGCTTCTCTTGATGCAACCTAGGATGCAGTTGGCCTTCTAGGCTGCAATAATCAGTAGGAAGATCTTAGAAGATTTCTTTGCCTGGGTGACCTTGAGCCTCACTACCCGTCGGTGACTCACATGTTGCACACGTCTCAAGTTGGAAGTCAAAGACTATGGATTTAGAGTAAAACTGAAGTTCAGAAGAGCTTCTCAAATATAGTAGTTACCTGTCTTTTACTTCAGCACAATATCAACGTGTCTATCATACAAGTGAAACACAGCTACTGACAGCAAGTTCAGTTGTGTGAAAAAAGTTTATTTGTGGCTTCAGGACCTTATCATGGTTTTATGATTTTTGCTACCAGTATTCATAGAATCATAGAATCTCCAAGGTTGGAAAAGACCCACAGAATAACCCAGTCCAACCATCCACTGATCACCAATAGCTCTCTATCATGGTTTTGTGATTTGAGAGGTAGCGGAATCATTGCCGGCATTCTCCACCAAGAAATGTAGAATTATCAGCTTTCAGAGAAGTAGTATTTCCTAACATCCAACCTGAATCTCCCTTGGCACGTTTTGAAGCCATTCCCTCTAGTCCTATCACCAGTTACACGAGAGAAGAGGCCGACCCCCACTCACTACAACCTCTCTTCAGGTAGTTATAGAGAGTAATAAGGTCTCCCCTGAGCCTCCTTTTCTCCAGCCTGAACAATGCTAGCTCCTTTGGCCACTCCTCGTAAGGCCTGTGCTCCAGACCCCTCACCACATCATAACATCATGTGAAGCTCAGGGAATTAAAAACTTAATACTCCAGTTCCATGGACTGACAACTTTCTGGATAACTGATTCTCAGAAGAGAAGAACTACATACCCCCAGAGGACTTTGCGTTCAGAGGGGAAGACAAGACCTGCAAGTCATGGGACTCCCTCTCTTGCTGTCTGGCGGTGTGTGGGTGTGCTCCCCAGCCATTTTGCCTTCAATTCAGAGTAAAGCCTTCAGTTTTGGACACTCTCTGTCTCATTTTATTTGATTTATTAGCCTCAATCCCTATTATAGTCCATTATATTATGTTATCTTGCATTCTGATATCGTATTTAATAAATTAACCTTTCTCCTCAGATTGATGCTGCTGATCTGTTCTTGAGGCCAGCTTCCATCTCCCTATCCTTCCCCCTTTCCCTTTCCCTTTTTGGGCTAGGGGGCCTGTTGTCCTGCTGTTCTACTGTCACACACACAGACAGATCTAGATAACTGTGACAGACCTTCAGATCACAGAATCACAGAATCACAGGGATCTCTCCGGAGATCATTGAGTCCAATCCCCCCGCCAAAGCAGGTTCCCTACACCAGGTCACACAAGTAGGTGTCCAAGCAGGTCTTGAACATCTCCAGAAAAGGAGACTCCACCACCTCCCTGGGCAGCCTGTTCCAGTGCTCCGTCACCCTCACCGTAAAGAAGTTCTTGCGCACATTTATGTAGAACTTCCTATGCTGCAGTTTCCGGCCGTTTCCCCTCGTCCTGTCTCCACACACTGCTGAAAAGAGTCTGGCCTCGCCACTCTGCCCCCCACACCTTAGATATTTATAGACCTGGATCAGGCTCCCTCTCAGTCTTCTTTTCTCAAGGCTACACAGACCCAGTTCTCTTAGCCTGTTTTCGTAAGAGATGCTCCAGGCCCTTCACCATCTTTGTGGCCCTCTGCTGGACTCTTTCCAAGAGATCCCTGTCTTTTTGTACTGGGGAGCCCAGAACTGGAGGCAGTACTCCAGATGAGGCCTTACCAGGGCAGAGTAGAGGGGGAGGATCACCTCCCTCGACCTGCTGGCATGCCCAGAATGCCATTGGCCCTCTTGGCCACAAGGGCACACCGCTGGCTCATGGCCAACCTGTCATCCACCAGGACACCCAGGTTCCTCTCCGCAGAGCTCCTCTCCAGCAGCTCATCCCCCAACCTGTACCAGTGCATGCAATTATTCTTCCCTATATGCAAGACTCTACACTTGCTTTTGTTAAACTTCATCCGGTTTTTTTCTGCCCAGCTCTCCAGCCTGTCCAGGTCTTGCTGAATGGCAGCACAGCCTTCAGGCGTCAGCCAATCCTCCCAACTTCGTTTCATCAGTAAACTTGCTGAGGATGGCCACTATCCCCTCATCAAGGTCATTGATGAAGATGTTGAACAAGACCGGACCCAGCACTGGCCCCTGAGGAACACCGCTGGTTACTGGTCTCCAGCCAGACTCTGCACTGCCAACGATGACCCTCTGTGCTCTGCCAGTCAGCCAGTTCTCAACCCACCTCACTGTCCACTCATCTATCCCACACTTCCTCAGCTTTGTTATAAGGATGTCGTGGGAGACAGTATCAAACGCTTTGCTGAAATCAAGGTAGACTACATCCACTCTCTCCCCACATCCACCTAGCCAGTGACGACATCATAGAAGGCTACCAGGTTGGTCAAGCACAACCTCCCCCTGGTGAATCCATGCTGACTACTCCTGATAACCTCCTTTTCTTCCAGTTGTCTGGAGATGACATCCAGCACAAGCTGTTCCATCACCTTTCCAGGGTCAGAGGTGAGGCTGACTGGCCTGTAATTACCTGGATCTTCCTTCTTGCCCCTTTTAAAGACCAGAGTGACACTGGCTATCCTCCAGTCTTCAGGCACCTCCCCATTCTCCATGACATCTCAAAAATGACAGAGAGTGGTTCAGCAATCACCTCTGCCAGCTCCCTCAGCAAATGTGGATGCATCCCATCGGGTCCCATGGATTCATGAACACTGGTGTTGCTTAGGCGCTCTCGGACCGCCTCTTCCCTGAGTAAAGGGAAGTCTTCCATTCCTCAGACCCTCTCACTAACCTCCAGGATCCAGGATTCCCAAGGGAGAGCCTTTTCACTGAAGATAGAAGCAAAGAAGGCATTCAGTATTTCCGCCTTCTTAGCATCCCTCGTTACTAGAACACCCCCCTTCACTTAGTAGGGGGGCCACATTCTCCCTAGTTTTCCTTTTTGCTGTTAACATACTTAAAAAAGCCTTCTTTTATTATCCTTTATCACCTTTGCCAGATTCAATTCCAGGTGGGCTTTAGTCTTCCTCGTTGCATCCCTGCAGGTCCTGACAACGTTTCTATACTGTTCCCAAGTGGTCAGGCCCTTTTTCCACATTTCATGGTCCTTTTTCTTCCCTTTGAGTTTGTGCACAAACTCCTTGGTCATCCACAAAGGTCTCCTGCCGTCCTTTCCTGGTTTCTTGCTCACAGGGATGCACTGATCCTGATCTTGGAAGAAGAGCTGTTTAAATGCCTACCAGCTCTCACAGGCCACCTTACCTTCTAACATCCTAGGCCATCCTTATTAGTGAAAATAAGGTCCAGCAACACCCCTCCCCTCATCGGTTCCTCCACCACCTGCATCAGGAATTTGTCTTCAACACATTGCAGGAACCGTCTGGACCACACATGCCTGGCCATGTTGCTTATCCAGCAAATATCTGGATAACTGAAGTCCCCCATAAGCACCAGCACCTGGGATCGTGACACTACCTCCAGTTGCTTATGGAAGGCCCCATCAACCTCCTCCCCCTGATCAGGGGCCTGTAGTACACACCCACAACACTGTCAGCCATACCAGCCCGCCCTTTGATTCTCACCCACAAGCTCTCCACTGCTACACCAGGTGTAGTTCAATACATTCTAGCTGCTCTCTCACATAATGAGCAACTCCACCATCCCGCCTTGCACATAGCCCTCCATGACAACATTCCAGTCATGCAAGCTGTCCCACCATGTCTCCGTTATTGCACTGAGGTCATAGCTGTGCGACCACAAGCAGATCTCCAACTCTTCTTGTTTATTTCCCATACTGAGCATCCGTGTACAGACACTTTAGGGAAGCAGCATTCCCCTGCCACTCTCCATCCCTTCAAGCTCCACCTTCATCACCCATCAAGCTCTGTTTTGAGCCTCGAACTACCTGCTCAACCCCAGTAGCCCTCATTTGGTCCCCTTCCTCCTTCTTACCTAGTTTAAAGACCTTCCAATGAGGCCTGCCAGTTTCTGGGTGAGTTCTTAACAGGAACTCTTAATAATGTAAGTGAGCATTACATTCCAGTCGGAGTAGTCACCACAAATTTTTTCACTCAGTCACAAATATGAGAGGAAACCAGTCTATCTTTTAGGGCTCATTAGTGACATGGCATGAGCTAAAACCACATGATAAGGTGGTTAGGAAAAAAAAAAAAAAATTCTGACTTACTCAACTAGAAAAGGAAAAGGGAAAAGGACAAGGAAGAATACAGATGTTACCATCAATTATGAAAGGAAGGTATTTCAAATGTTAAGCCTCTGAAATTTGTTCAGGAAAAACATTTTTAGATTTACAGTAATTTTACTTAGGCAAGAGTAGGCTTGTATTTCAGGTTTTTCTATTAATTTTCTAATATTAATTTCAAAAATAAAACATTTAAACTAATCTAGACTGAAACATACTTAACTGATGTATCTGGGCTTTGAATGAAAATAAGAGTCAGAGGGAATATTCACTTCAGCCTTTCCTGACTTTCAACAATGTGTTTATTTGTGAAACCTGAAGTCCACTGATCTACTGAAGACCATTTCATAGTAAATTATAAAATTTACTTTAATTTAATTTAATAATTTAATTTAAATTATAAATTATAGTAAATTATAAAATGAAAAGGAGCTAAATTATTCATTTTTACTGCATATATCTGGTACATTTTTCTGTTGCTTGGTAAATAAGTACAATATGAACTTGCTTCATTTGCTACTACTTTTTAGTATATATTATTCCTTGGTTATGTAAATACTGAGAGGAATTCTCAACGTCAGAGGAACACGCTTATTAATAAACTTCATTATGATTCATGTATGTAATTAGTAAAATAACCAAGTGATATTTAAGATATGATTTGAAAAGTTTTATCAACTTTTAAATTTATAAGCTGATTACAAAAAGAATAGAACATGGAGTATTATGATTGAAAAGGAAAAAAAAGACAAAAATTCTTTAGAACTAGATTTTTGCAATTAATGTGATTTGGAGCCAAATGTTATATGCAATTTTCTCTGAGCAATTCAAAGCAAATTAACAGCATTCAGCATTCATGATATAAAAAAGAAAAGCTTAATAAATGTTTATTACACAGAACAGACATAAGTGGGTAAAACCTTCACAACTACAAACTGATTAATAATTATGGTAGCTTGCTAAATACATCTTGTTAATTTAGTCAAGTGGGTTTCACTTTCAAAACATTTTCTTTAAGAAAAGGAAACTTGAAGTTCAACATAAGTAGGAGAGTAAGTCTGCAACTGGTGAATAGCTGCTTACATGCTGAATAGAAACCAGTTTTGCAATCAGATCAGTGCACTTCTTAAGTTGCTGATTTACGATGAAATAATTACTACAAGTTATTTTGTAGAATTGTCAGTTATATGAAAACAATGAGTATTTACAGTACTTGGAGAATTTTTCCTTTATGTAAGTGCACAGTGAATATACGCAGATCTGATCATCTGTTTCCATTGTTGTCTGAGTTGATCAGATGAGGATGGAGAAGAGGGGACAGAGGGGTTTGAATTTGATAGGCTATGAAATTTATAAGGATTTGGTGAAAAGTGGAAGAACACAATGATTCCCCAATTTCTTCTAAAGTAAGGGATAGTAGTTACTTAATGTACTTAGAAAGACATGGCTAAATAAAACCACTTCTATGTCAAAATATATAAACTAGATTGCTGTGGCACATTGTGAAGGCCAAATTTTTCAAAAACAGTCTAGATTAATTAAGAGAGGGCAGATTCATCATCATTTATTAAATGCAATACTGATTATGAGAACCTGGCACCAAAAAAAAAAGGGGGGGAAAGAAAACTCCAGGAGCAAAAATCCAGATAGAAACATCTGCCATAATCTCTTACCTGAGTCAACCACTGATGGACATTGGTGGACCTATCGTTTTACACAGTTGGAAAGATCAGAAATGTGATTAAATAACCACAGACAGATAACAATAATAATGAAACCTGAGGTCTAAATAAATGAATGCTATAGCTGAAATACCATCATAGATATACCTGCAATTATGCAAGTAATGTCAGATAAAAAAAGAGAGAATGTCTCAAATTACAAAATAAACCAGAAAACATAAATTTCATTCATTGCAACTGCAATGAACTTACAACTGTTCAGATTGAAAAAAGCTACTCTTTCAATGATTTAATCTTTCAAAATGTTTATGAAAATTTCACAACAAATTTAACTGCACAAGTAACTACTACTATATTCTATGCTGAACGTAATAAATCAGAACTCCAAAACTGTAGCAGATACTTTCCTGATGGTAGTCAATGTGTTCCAGGCACAATTCCAGTATTCAGAGTACATGTTTAATTTCAATTGATTATTCCTTGGCAGCTACGCTGCAATGCTCATGTGGGGTGTTGCTGATGAGAACTGTAACATATGCTTCATAGAAAAAGTAGGTTGTGTTCTGCCACTTAAACAGATAGAAGCAAGTGAGCATGTTTTATGTTATAATTACATAGTACGTGCCTTTTATTCATTTCAGTACTGGACATTTTCTCCAAAGGAGGTTAGTTGTTATGATTTTATAGAATGCTTTCTGAAGATCCACACTTCATAGTGCATACTTTGATCTTTCATCACTGCCTTTTTTATAACAATATTTTTCAATTCCTCCTTTAACTCCCTCTATATTTCCAAATTTCCTAAACTGTTTAGTCAGAGACAAGACCATCAGAAACGTTCCTTTTATGAAAATGAATTAGGACAAACTTACACAAAAAAGTTGGTTTTTTACATTTTCCTTCTTAAGGTTTTGGTTTTTTGGCTGTTGTTTGTTTTTTGTTTGTTTTGTTTTGTTTTTGCTATGAGAAGATGAGAAGCAAAGGGAATAGAAACAGAAGTGCTCACAGACTTTCTTTTGTAATGGGGAGCTCTCAGTAGATTAATTCTTTCTTTCAAATAAGATAATTTAATATATATATTTTTTTTCCATGGAGCAGTGATAGCAGAAGTCGAAATACAGCTGATAGAGAGGTACTTGAAGACTGGAGAAACAAAGGAGGTTGTGAGAAACTGAGGTTTATGATTTTACGTTACTAACTAGCTAGGACTTCTGAAAAACTCAGATCTTATTTGACCATCAAATTTACTGGACTCAGCAGCTCAGCTTTTTGGGCACTGAGTTTCTATGAAAAATATTATTCAGAGGAATACTGGAGTTGTGAAGTTACAAATGCCTCTGAATGCTTGGACTGTTACTTTGGTGCCCACAAAGAAGATGACTATCCTTAAAATCCAGTCTCCAGTACATAAAGATATATTGTGCTGCTGGTGAAGGTATAGGCATTGAGGGTGGGAAAGGGACAATAGAAATTAATGATTTCATGAAGTTTTGAACAGCAAATGTATTGTTATAATCCAAAATGTTGTTTATATTTCTTATTATATATTCTTTATAAGGCTTAGATTTTTAGAATAATAAAACTAAAGAATTATGTTTTATTATAATATAATATAATAATTATAATATAAGTAATATATATTATTATAATTATTTTTACTACAAAAAAAATGGAAAATCGTCTCTTGCTTAGCAAATATTAAAAAAATGTCATTATCATCCAGATAAACATGGTGTCTTTTTCTTGATCTCTCTGCAGACAAGCAGAAGACTTTCAAAATTATAGAACGGCATATAAAAATAAGTTGTAACAAAACCAACAAACAATAACAAAAGAAAAGAGCCCTTGAATCATTAAGAGTCTTTGGGAAATAGTGAAGAATCTGAGGATGTGTAATTCAAATTCCTGGCACTCTGGCATGGTGAACATTTTCATGTACTTTCTGGGCAGGACTATCTTGCTATTCGATTATAATAGGAAGAACAAAGGAAAGGTGTTTTTGCTGTTGTTTTAACTTATTAGAAGTTACATCATTTTTAATATCATATAAATCTGGAAATGTAATGACTTAGGAAAACAAGTCCTTAAACCAGATTCTTACTCAGAAGAATATTTTGTGTACCTACATTACATTGTGCTTCTAGTGTTGAAACAACACACTCTGCTGAGTGAAACTTCCCAATGTGGAATTACCAGTGAACTCCTTTTACAAAGCTTTCATTTACAAACTTTTAAAAAGTGCTATCAGCTATTTTAAGAAATGGCTACAGACTAAGAAATGTAATATTCAAGTTTCATCAGGAGGTTAAATGATTCTCCTTGCAAACTGACAGTCATTCCCTTTAGCACTTTTTTTTTTTTCCTTGTACTTCTGGTATTTTTTGGCTGACATTTCCTCAGTCTTTCTGAAATTAAATGCAATAGTAAGTTAGCAAGTGAAATACTAGCTATATAAATAAGCAATCCCTTCCACAAAATTAAAGGATTGTGAAATACAAGATATTTCTGCTTTGGCTAGTCTGTACCATAGTAGAAATTATAGCAAGGATGACTTAAGAAGGTAAGGTTTGGGAAGAAAAATGGCATTTATTAGTCGAAATATTATATCTTGAAAAGTTGGAATAGCTTTCAGGTTAATAAAAGTCCTACTGTGCAACTGAATGTCCACTTATTCAAATATATTACCTGGTACAATAAAACAGAATCTCTCTCTGTAAAGGTTTGTTTATTAGCATTCTAAGGCATGTTAGCTATTTTCCTTCACATGAGGAAGTAAACTATTACAAAGCTGTTCTACATTTATAAAGTTTCAATAGTTAGGAAAAGAGGGTAAGAGAACAAGATAATCTTTAAGATGCAAGAAATTTACCAATTTTGATAACTAAAATTTGGTTCTTGTAATATTTATCAGATAAATTCAATTTAATGGAAATCTAATTGGCAAGATTTGTAAATATTATAAAATTATTCAGGATATTCTAGTCTAAATCTGACTCTGAAGAGTTGCAGAATGATTTACTGAGTGATTAAAATGGGAGGTGAAATTAAATGCAAGGAAAAAAGAAGTACATATAATCGAAAACTAGTTTTCAATAAAAAATTTTTTTACACTACAAGTTCTGTACATGTGCCAATGCACAGCAATGATTGTAAATATATATTAGGATCCTTTCAGGAAAGCAACAGTGAATTAAGAGAAAATATGTACTTATATTTATTTGAACATTGATGAGGAAATCTCTAAACTACTTATTTACTGTTGTTTGTCTGCTTAATTTTAATTTGTTTTACTGAGCATCCTTTATTCAATTATTCAATAGCCTGTCTTTCTAGATGTTTATGTGGAATATTTCATAATTTTTAAAAGAGATTTAAAAAAAAAACACAGAAAAACTAGATTATCATAAGTTAATGAGTATAGTTTCTTAAACTTGGGGAAGCAGTATGGTTTACAGCACTTCAAAATATCCCCCAATATCTTCATTTTTATCTTTAGAGGTTATTTGCCAGATAGTGCACTTTTTCCTGCTCATCATTAATTCCAATTTTGTGGATTTGACTGTGTTTACTCTTCTGCTTCCCCTATGGCTGTATTTGTTCTGTTCCTAAATAGCTACCTTTTTTTTAGGAAGCCTAACCTATGACATCTGAAAAGGATCAGAAACAATGCAGCATTTCAGACATCAATTTTTCTACTTTACAGACATTTAGGAGATGATAAAATACAAAAAAAAAAAAATGCCAAGAGGTAGTTCCTTCCCTGCAAGGTCTGTTTATAGTTGCTTATTCTAAGTTCTGAAAACAGAAGACTTTCTGAAGACTGAATTCAAAAATTACTGTTACTCATGAATCAACTTCTGGGCTTTTGACTTTATGATTTTCTCTCTAAATATCCTAGCAACATCCTTGTACTCTTTCTGAGTTTTCTGCCCCTCCATTCAGATATGATATACTTTCTCTTTGTTTTTCCTGGAGTCTCAGAGAAATTTTCCTATTCATCCAGGCTTATCTTTCCTGCTGGCTCATCTTACAGCACAGGGGGCAGCCTGTTTCTGTCCTCTAAGACTTCCTCCTTGAGCAATATCCAACCTCTGTGGACTCCTTTGCCCTTCAGGACTGACTCCCAAGGGACTCTCTGGACCATTATCCTCAAAAGTTTGAAGTCTACCTTATGGAAGTCCAAGGCAGCAGTTTTGCTGATCCTCCTCCTGAATTCACCACGAATCAAGAACTCCATCATGTGGTCCGTATGCCAAAACAACTTTCTATCTCCATGTCTCTCACCAGTCCTTCTCTATTTATAGACAGTAGGTGTAGCAGAATGCTTCTACCAGTAGGATCTCTTACCTGTTGTTTCAGGAAGTTATCTTCCACACAATCTAGAAACCTCCTAGTCTGCTTCCTCTCTGCTGTTTTATATTTCCTGTGAATGTCAGGAAAGTTGAAATCCACAAGAACAAGGGATGTTGTTTGTGCTAACTTCTGCCAGATGCTTGTAGAATGATTATCTGTGTCTTCATGGTGATTGGTTAGTCTGTAGCAGACTTCCACCAGGATGTCATCTTTCCCTGAGATACTTACCCATAAGGACTTGACATTATCATTCCCAGCATTGAGCTCATCAACATCAAAACACTCCTTAACAAAGAGAGCCACCCCATCACCCTTCCTTTCTTGCCTCTGTCCTTTAACAAACTTACAGTGCTCTAGTCATGAGAGGGACTCCACCAAAGACTTCAAACAGTGAAATACAAGCCAGAGACATCAAACAGAATCCAGCTGGATTGGTCTGTGATTTCATTTATACTTTAAATTGAACAAACAATGTAACAGCATAGGATTGTTGCTACTGTCTTTCACTAATCTTTATCAGGGAGATGTTACCATGAGATACTATTTTTCTCGTGAAGGGATAATTATTCCGATCAGAAAATCTGTCTCTTATGCTCTTAGAATGCCCAAGAGTATAAAGTCCTGATGACATTGTACAGATGCTCAATGAGAGGAAAATCAGAAACATGCTCCATATTTCTGGAATTAAGCCAAACTATTTATATTCTTCTGAACTGAGACTGAGATTACTGGTGCTATACAAGTATTCATTCAGAGGGTGGCTTATGTATAATATAAAACATAATTTCTAGGCTATTACTGCCAACTGGGGAGTCTTCCAGAGAATTATATCTCAAATACTGAATTATATTTGAATGGGATGCTTTTCTCTATTATTTCCCAATACATCCATTTTCCATCTTGCCTTTTTAATTAGTGAATATATTGACTGTATATGTATTATTATAATTGCCTCTGCCAGCCTGCATGCTTTTAATTGTGGATAAATTTATTCCGTCATCTCTCCATAATTTTAGATGGCTGCATTAACTGCAAATGCTACTGACTGCTGGAAAATGATATTTCTTGGCTATTTTCATACATATGTGAGGACAGTTAGATCGTTCCCAGCTCTTTGCACCTCATCTCTATCTCACATGGGTTTTGAACTTTCTGTTGTGTTGTGACTGTGACACACTTCAAGAGTCCTTTGGTTTTCTTATTGTAATACAAAAGATCCACAAGTAAAATGTTTTGCAATTTTCTGAATTTATAGCTTGGCTTCTGATATAAGTATAAAGAACATTATCAGTATACGGAATTAGTCACATAGTCTCACATTATCAAGGTCTAACCATACATTCAATAGTAATTTAAATAACACTGCTTTCTGTATCTCTTCATATAATTAAGGAGCCACTTTATCAACCATGCTGCTAAGAATGTGGCAAGTATTTCTATTCATGTTGAACAGAGAAAAGGTAAGGAAGGCTTTTATTTTTCTAAAGGTTCCCAAGCTAAATGTTGTAGTTGAAAATGATAGAACAGTGTTTTTGTCAGGGTTCTTTCACTGATCTGTACTTCATCTATTATTCCTCTACTTTTCAGCTGCAGCCTGATCATAGACTTTGAAGCTTTAGGTTTCTGAGTATCTTGAACTGTTCCATATTAATATCATCAGAATGAATTTAAAAGGCTGATTACCATTTTCATGCTAAAACAATGTTGTTTAGAACTAGAAGCTAGTTTTGTGTCTGGTTAAAATGCCAGCTTTCTAGTTATATTCCCATTATTCCCTATTACTTTTCTGAACACCTTAGTTATGAGTTTTCCTGTCTACAGAATGACTTCTCAGTAAGAGTGAATAACATTTTCTTTTTTTGGCTCCGTTGTGCCATAAAAAAACAACAAACTAAGAATAACTTAAAAACTATTTTCCTCTTATCATAATTCAGGACATTGAGTGTGGCAATTTGAAACAATTATTGTCTAAATACAAATCCAAGTGGTAACAATACAGTGGTGTAATCAGTGCCTGATCTTTAATTCTCAGCATAACGAGAACTATATTGCCTTGTGCTGGACAATTAAAACACAGCTATTCTATATTTCATAGTGGCTCGCAATTTATCATTTTCAATCTTCTGTTAAAAATGCAGCTTCAATTGGGTTATACATGTACATTTCTGATGATGTGTAAAATCTCAACAACATGTAACTCCCCTTTCACTGCCTGACTTTCCTGGAATAAGAAATTAGTGATAAAGATGAGTAATCTGTTGTTTTATTGCACTTGGGTGTAATTTTCTAATATCTTAAAAGCTGTGGAAGATGAAACTTTAGCCTGTCTGGAATGTTCATAAGGCCTTTAAAAATTAGGAAAGGTGAAACTGGTCAGGCCTTTGCTCTGATCTTTAAAATTCTGTCCTTAGTGCATAATCAAACACTAATATATATATGCGTATGTATATGTATATACATAACCATCTTTTTATGTGAAACAAATAAAAAGATGCACCCCATGTATAATTTTGATTTAAATTTTACCATTTGAAGTGCTAAAATACTTTCAGATATTTGTGAAAAGATTATTTGAGGGAATATGCACCATTTTTTCTGCTATGCAGAATTTTAGTAATTAAAAATGGGAACTAATTCAACATTTTGAGCCTTTATTTTGATGAAGAATTGCGATATTACATCTTTTGTGAAAGCTACATAAGCAGAGTAGATATTTTTAAAATATCATCAACAAAGATTTTCAAGTATTCAATCACATAAAACCATTGAATTTTTTACAAATTTTATGGCTTGGTCTTCCAAAGATCAGAATTTGTATATTATTTTCTCTCAGTAGTTTTTTCTTAATTTTCCATAAACATATACAGTGTGTTTAATGATTTAATGCAGTATTAGGTTTTGTCTTTTTCTGAACAAACCACATTTTTTTTTCATTCTGTAAGCCCAGAATCTTCAGGAAGATATCAAAGATTTACTGTCCGCCTCACTAATTTCCAATTTGTGTTTGGAAAAATTACAAAAAGGAATAAAATGACTCTACAGGGAGGATTATGTTTTCAAGTAAAGGTGGATTTTCTACAGAAAAAGATTTTTGGTAAAATGATATGAGATTTACCATAGACTTTTGTTGAAGAACTCCAGAGGTAGGGGAATTTGTGCATTTCTGTTAGTTTTGGCTTAAAAAAACCAAATATCTCTCCAAGTCAAAGAAAAACTGAGCTTTGGTATTTTTTCATGTGCTGCTATTTGCTGTCAGCAAATATAAACATTTTTGATTATGAAAATTCATAGAAAACCAAACCAAATATTTTCTTTTTCTGTGATAACTTCATGGTGTTTTCATCACCCTAAGAAAGACATGCATAAGAAATTATGTTCAAGAAAATATTGATTGCTGAGAAGTTCGGATAATATTTTTTTTTGAGAACTTCATATTTGCTATAAGAGTTTCTCACACAGCTCTATTCTGCCTTCATGTTATCATTACAAAGGGCAGGAGAATTTAGCAACGAAAAGTTGCATAGCTCTGAAGTATCATTCTGGGGATCTTCTCTCAATTGGCTGTTGTTTCCTAGGGAACTTCTCAACACCCAGAGTCTAAGAGATGCTGAAGTCTCTTGAGATTTTACTCATTACATTTGAAAAGCTTTTCCTCATTTTCTTCCAGTTTTAAAAGAAAGGAGAAAGCTGATAACTTTAGATAAAGGATTGACAAAGACATATCACAAGGACAAAAAGATTTTATTTGTGTTTGATTTAGTAGCAGAGATTTGATAATTCTTGTGGTTTCATAATTATAGGGAAAGTGTTTGGCTTACTCCCAGTCTGTCCTCTGCCTTTCTCTCTCTTGTAGTGGTTTGAATTTTTTCAGTATTACTTGTTAGTCTAAAGTCATTTGATGAAGTCATATCTTTATTATATAAATATGTTGTGGTTTTATGATTTTTGTTATCGGTATTCCACATCATAATATGATGTAGTGCAGTGGGAATTAAAGAGTTACTGCTCCATTTCCGCAGATTGTTGATATCTCTGGGTACCTGGTTCTCAGAAAAGAAGAACTACATATTCCAGAAGACTTTCATTGTTCTGTTTCTGTTTTCCATTTAGAGGGAAAGATAAAACTGTTTTGCGAGTCCCTGTTACTGTTTGTCACTGTGGTGTGTTCTGCCAAGTCTTCTCAACTTCTATATGGTCTGTGTATTTTAGTAATTTTAAATATAACCTATTTTATATTCTACATTTACCAAAGGATTTGCTAATCTGAATAAAACCGTTCAGCAACTGGATTTGTGTTTCAGAAATATAATGGAAAAAATCCACAAACCTCCCATGGTTGCATGAATGTTGGTGAAAACAAAATTGTAGTGGGTTCATTAATTGTTTCTTTCTGAAGGCAACAGTAATGACAAACAAGATTAATTTTCTTGGAAGTCTGATAGTAAATCTAGAAATGATTAAAAAGCAGGTACCATTTGAATAAGTGAGTTCTACTTAGTGTTGATAGCTGAGTCAAAAGAGAGTGTAATATTTATCTTGCAATACAAATGAGAAGATGGTTGCTCCTTCTCAAAGCAAAATAAACCATTAAGGGTAACCATGAAAAACAGTTTATGAGGACAGTGTGTTTATACCTAGAAAATTCAGAACATTTTAATGTGCAAGTCAAGTGTTTCTTGATGGCTAGTACAGTTGCAGAAAGCCACCCCAACTATTAATCACTTGCTTTACTAGTCCCAACTAATGCAAATTGTAAATATTATGTTTTTTGTTGTTGTTATTTTTTTTCCTGCTTTGCCTGTTATTCCAACAGGTTTGTAGATTCAAGATTTCACGATCACAGTCACAATGCCAAAGATGTGCACCCAGTGTTACCGCCCAGTGTGTCTGGCTGGGAAGTAGAAGACATTCAATGCACTGTCCTCTAAGGGGCAAAAAGGACATATGAGGTCAGGATGGAAAGGCCCTATGACCAGTAAATTCCCTAGTTCTGGCCTGTGAGTGTGTGGGATTGGGTTTTGCTCTCTTGTGATAAGAGTAGTTCTTCATTCTTATATTCTGTTTTGACTTGAGACATTCCTTTGGATATTTTGCAATAGCAGTGACATTCACATATACATACGTTATGAATTTAGTGTACAGTTACTATGTTAACTCTTTTAATTAACAATGCTTATAAAATAGTACCACTTATGGAGGATAAAAAACAATACCAGAATTCAGAATGCTCGAAAGAGAAGGTGACCGTATGTTCTATCACTTAATTTACAGACAACAGTTATTTTCTATTGCAAATGTCATTTTGCTGCAGGGAATTGATTAGGTTTGTTTTTTCATCAAGGAACAACTTTGCACTTTGATTCATTATTCCATGCCAAAACTGAATACCTTTCCTTCATCCATCTTATATTTTTGGTATAAGGATGTCCAAGGCAGTTGTATTTGGTCTATTTTTTCTGAATTTGACAGTGGTCAGATAAAAGTTACAAAAAGCATCGCATAGTTTCTTGATCAACAAACAATATGGAGAATAAAACATACCTGGAAATATTGTTCTCAAAAGCTCTGCACTGTCAAACTTGAGTAAAAAAGAATATTTCTGCTAGATAACTATGTCATTTCTGAAATGGCATTTTTTTCTCTGACATTTTGACATGTTAGTGCTGCATTTCTTCCTCTACCCTTTAAGTGCCCTTAGCTTAATTTAACCTTGAAAGTAGTATTGGCATAGCAACTGTTTTGAAGAAAGCATCAGAGTTTCCAGTCTTTCTGCAGTTTAAAGGTTAATTATGCATACCACCAATTTCTGCAAGCAGCCAGACTTTGTACAACCTTCTCATGTATAGCTAAAGAGTGCTGATGGAAGAGTATATATTTTAAAATAAAACTTGTGAAGTTCCCCTATTCAATTCAAACAGTCTGAACTGTCAGTTTAGCTAACCTTTGTTTGCCTGTCACTGTGTTCCCATGATTAAATGTGAAGATTATAATCATTAACTGTGCTGGGGGTTCACTGTGGGTGGAATTTTGATGGGTGGATGACATTCTGTTTATACTATGAAGTCAAAATCAGACTTCATCTCTTCCAGCTCAACACCCGGAGGTCTCTAGGTTAGCTACTAAGGCCTAGCTGCATTTGTGTCACCTGACTTCAATATTAAATACAGCATACATGGCAGATTGGAAGGTATTTTGCTGTATTCTTTAATCTCTTCCTTTCTTTTTAACTGCAGTAATCTACTGGACGTAGATGAACTTGAGTTGACCTGGACATGGACTCGTAAATAATCATAACAATAACAAAAAGGGATGAGAGAGAAAGAGGGAGAGAAGATAATTTTGTTTAATATACAGAAAAACATTGTTTGTACAGATTTGTTCATTAACCTTTATTTATTTATTTATTGCCTGTACATTAATAAGCATATTACATTTTTATATCCCTTCTGGAACCAGTACACGCGCTCCTTTATTTAATAATCGTACTGGGATATAAAGAGATTTTGAAAGACTTCTTTTTTATATAAAAACTAGCTCTTTAAAATATACTATTACATCCAAAACTTTAGATATTTTTACAGTTTGTGAAATTTATACTGCAATTTTAATTGGTATACTGCCTTAATATTAGTTCATCTTCAAAGTTATAGAATAAGTGAATTAACATCATACTGAAAAGTGCAGAAAACTTTCTGGATACTGTTAGAAGAAAATATACCATATTAATTAATTGTTTAGTGTACCTGTTTATTTTATGATGTGACATTAATTCTGTAAAGCAACAACACGTATTAGGTTTGCAGTTTTTATTTGTTTAAATAAATTTAAGTATTCTTTTTATGGTGCTGCTTAGTTAGCAACAGTAAACTGTTAAAATTTAACAGAATATAAGTGACCAATAAAATATCACAAGCTTTACAAGACCCACTACTTCATTACTTTAATTGATTAGCATTAAGAGAAAAATACTCGAGGAAACAAAAAAAAATCCTCCAGTTCCTAGATTTCCTTGATAGCTCACAATGATTTTCCTCACTTCCTGACAGGCTCCACAATCAGATAAATACATTTCTGAGTAACACCTTACTCTGACAGGCTTTCACATACATGCCACAATTCTCATTTCTTTATGAAATCTCTATTTCTCAATTCTTTAAGTTTCAGTGTGAATAAATTGAAATGAGTCGACTTTGGAAGGAAATTTCAGCAGGTATCACAGGTATAGCTCAAATGGCAGGTGACTTTTGCTTTTCCTAATGAATCAACCTTAGAGGGCTAGAGGGCTTGTTCATCAGCACTTGAACTTCTGATGAATGGTGATTTTGCCTTTAGCTATGCAGACTCGCCTTCTTCATCCGCTTAATCTCAGTCAGAAGGGGGCTGGGCAGAAATAACTGCAAACATCCTTTGTTGTTGCTTTGCAGCAAATTTATGAGCTAATGGTATTTTATTATGTTATTTAGCTAATGATGTGAGGGAAGTAAACGATCTTAGGAAGCTTGAAAAACAAATTCTTATTTGTACCTTTTTGTTTTTCCTTGAGATAAAATGGTTCTTTCTAAATGACTTCAGACATCCATACTTCTTTCATGCTTTCTCACGCTTGAAACACTGTCTGCAGTGGTCAAGTCCCTACTTACTCTTTTTCCAAACGCATTTTGAAAATACACTTCTATATTTATTTTTGAAGAAAAATATACAATGCACAACAAAGAATGTAGTTTTTTTCCATAGACTTTTAGCTTTTATTGAGTAATCTTAGTTTATCGTAATTTTCAATAAACGAATGTAGACACTACAGTTTGTTTGTGTGGCATCACATAAAAAGTTGTAATATACAAACACAGTGTAGAGAAATAAGTGAAATGGGACTGAGTACGTTTTTTCATATATGTGTGTACATATGTCTATAGGTTATCTCAGTAAGGAATACAAGGTTTATTTTACCTAGGAACCTATAGAGGAAAAGTAGTTTTCCTAAAAGCATGCAGAGTGCAGGAAGAATGTATTTCAAAACAATGAATAATAGAAATCACATCTGAAAAATTCATCATGAGCCTTGCATCTTTTTATGAGAATGCATTACAGTAAATCTGTATGTTTGTATATTACACAAAGCAGAATGCTTCAAATGGAAATGCTATCTAAAGGAAAAACATAAGAAACTTTGTCAACATTTTCCATTCAATTAAATGTAATGCTGTAACTTCTTCTTACATTAATTGGTGATAATTTGAAATATAGTGCTTTCTAATAGGTATAATGAATGTAAAATGTTGACAGATGGAGTATATCTCATCGACATAAAAAAGATTAAGGTAACAGTTTGGAAGATTGTTAAGCTACTAATGATAGTAAGAAATGTGTAACCAGCAAAGGTGGAATACCATTTAGCTGTCTTCACAATGGGTTACTATGAAGAAAATAAAAGGTAAAAAGGTTGCACTGAACGGTTGCACAGGTAGATACAGCTCACTTGATACTTAGTTATTTAAAATTTTGTATAAATAATTACTTTTGAAATCGAAAACATGCACACATGGGAACCAGAGTATAAATATCTTTAACACAATTTTAAGCTAGAACTTCCAGGGTAAGCTTTTCCCCTTTCCCACTTCTCCCTGAGGTCTTTTCAATGCATTTATACTGTAATAAACTAAAAATGACACCATGAACTGCTTTCCACCATTGTACTTTTATTGGAATCTGATTCCAATAAAAGTCAGTGAAAAACATTCTATTGATCTTACTTAATTAACATTAGGTAGAAACTCTAAAAAACCTCAGGAAGTTCTATGTACTTTTGAGTTGCTGAAAGGCTACATTATTTGGCAACTTCATAAAACCATTGTGTGTGACCTTTCTTTTTTATTTTGTTAATTTCTTAGTACCTATTTTGGCTCTTTGGTCGCATGCATTGCTACAGCATGATGTAACTGCTGCAAAATATTGCAATGTATATTGTTACCACCAAATATCCAGTTATCCAGTCAGTTGCCCATGCATGCATTGAAATTTTAGTAGCTGTACGTGTAGCTGATGCATAACTTATTTTATGAATTAAAATAGATATTTGAAAGAAAGAATACCCTGGGCAAAGTAAACTAAAATATTGTGGATTTTTTTCTGAAATAATATGAGTTTTCTTCACTTGCTCGTCAAAAAAACACTTAGCCATGTAGTAAGTCAATTTTGACTTTTACTTAAACGTTGCTATAAAAGGTATACACAAAGCCTAGTTGTACTTCATTTCTCAAAGAATGGTACAGTTTGAATTCAGTTTGGTTCTCGATAATACCTATTTTCACACTTCCAACAGTATGTCACTACCATGCAGGAATCAGCAGTTTGAAATAGTAAGTCGGATTTATTAGAATATAGAGATATCAAATTAAAAAAGGGAGGGAGTTTGGGATGATGTGTTACCACTGAGACAGAAGAATGAAAAGTAAACAAAGAAAAAGTTAAATAAAGAGAAACAAAAATTAAAGTTTTCACACCTTCATATTCTCATTTGTATTTATATAACAATGAACTGCATTTTATTAATCTTTCAGGTGTGCCTGATTATTATTGTGCAAATTCTAATCTTTCCATGCTTTTATGCAGTTTTTATCTTCCCTGTAAAAAAAACCAAATCTTTCTTTGTTACAGATAAAAAGTCTGTCTCTGTAGTCAAAGGTATTTCAGACTACAGAACTCTTCTGAATGTGACCTGTCACAGACTCAATAATAGAAATAGCTGAAAATGTTCAACAAGTAGATAACCAATCTGCTTGATGCCTTGATGCCTTGATGTCGTAGGGTCTACCACTAACAGCTCAGAGTGTAGAAAAGCATGAACTTTTTATTTAATCTGTTTCGGAGCATCTCTCCCTTTCTCTATCTGCATTATGATGAGTATACAAAAGCAGTATCTCCCATGGAGAGACTGGATTGGAAAATAAAAGACTGCTGGAACAGCACAACTGTTTTATCTGATTATATGAACAACTAACTGCACCGGACCAGTTCTTCTCATTGTATTGGATTAAAAGCCCAGCAGTAATTTATAGAAATCTAAGACTCTCCTCTCCTCTCCTCTCCTCTCCTCTCCTCTCCTCTCCTCTCCTCTCCTCTCCTCTCCTCCACTTTGTACATTGCAGGTCTACGGCTAACACTATCACAATGTTGTCTGCAATATATTATAGATATATACAGGATTGTTTTAAACTAGCTAATTTGAATACCATTATTAATTAGACATTGTTTCTTGAATGAGCCTTACAGTGACTAAGTGCCTGAATTGTTGGCAGGCTGTGTTTTCTTCTCATAGACTGACCTGTTCTGGACATCTCATCTGAAAAAAAGCCTATGAGGAATAAGAGGGTTTTGGATGGAATACAATACAATGAAAGGGATAAAAGTTGATAATATATTCAAGAACTGAGATTTCTATTGTGAAGCTAGCTATTGAAAGTATGTTGTTGCAACCAACTCTAGAGAACCTGTTTTAGCAGGAGAGTTGGTCTACATCATCTCCGGAGGTTCCTTCTAACCCCTACAATTCTGTTATTAATTCTGTGGTATGTTTCTTATACTAAAAAAAGTCTGTGGTAGGAAAATTACTGTTATTATCAGATACATTTATTTGATTATTTTCACATTATAGAATAATGGAGAAAGAGCAGTCAACAGATTCAAACACAGGAAAAAGACTGATGAACTGATCACCATCTGCCACCAAGACCAATGAGTTAAAAGAGTGACAGTTAAACAGAAAGACTTAACATTATCCTATTTCCAGAGCAAGAACAGCCATACAATATCACGAGGTCTTAGAATTTGATATTTATTGGACACAAATCCTTTATTCAGACTAATAGATGTTCTTACACAATTATCTTAATTAGCAAAACACTCTTAGATGTTTTTGCAAATGAAAATTAGAAGTGCTTAAATAATGTGATTTGTCTTTACAATGAAAAAGTTGGAATATGTCTTTGAAAACAGTGATAGAGAAAAATGTGTTCCTTTAAAGCATTTGTCCCTAAAGCCATTCTGATGCAGGCTTATAAAGGATATGGTGCTATGGATTCTATTTGAAATAGTAAATAAATTGAAGGGTTCATAAAGCAAAGGAAAAAGAGAAATGCGTGTAGACTGAAAGAAAGGGGAACGCTCAGGCACGGGGAGTGGACTCTGAAACAATGGAATCATCAACACTGCTTTACACTGCAGCCTAATTCAATGTGTCAGGCCATAATCAGCTCCGTTTCACAGTGTTTTGCTCCATAAAAGCAGATTTGTTTAACCACAACCTCTATTTCAGCATGACTGAGAATGAAGAATAACCAATGAAGCCAGGCATACCTCACGGGTTATATTATGGGCATAGAATGAATCCATCATTTGCTGAAGAGGCAGAGAAGAAGTGACAGGCTCATTCATGCCTTAGAGTCATTTTTAGGCCTATTGAAAATTTTAATCTGTGCACTTTGGATGAACTTTCCCACTTCTTAATTTAGTACACGAAGTCACATGGTACAGTCTGTCTGCCTCAGATAGGGCAGACATTCTTCCCTGGACATCAGCACCTCTAAGCAGTTCTCTTCTACAGATTCAGCTTAGCTACCTTGAACACAGACATGTAAACCTTGTTTAGAGGAGGACTTTAGAGTTAATTAAATGCTGAACTTGTTTCTTTAGCAATCACGTCTACCCTAGGGCAAATATAACATCATTCCAGCAATCATTTTAATGTAGCATTAATGGCACTATACTTTTTTACTTTTTTTTTTTTTTCCTAAAAATGCACATATACATTTAGTAGCTTGATTATTTTCTGCCCTCTCTCTGTATAACATAAAAAAACCTTGCAATTTTGAAAGAAAATAATTAGAAAACAAAAAATCATTTAAAAATGGAACAAGTCAGCTAATTCAAATAAGTTCCTTATTTAGAAAGTGTATGCAGCTGTCAAATAAATGAAATTACTGTTAAAAATGGTGGCAGTTCAGATAAATGAGGTAAGTGTATTAGCTCATTTCTACTAAACAACGTCACGTTTGCCTTTCAATCCCACAGATTGTGCTACGATCTGCATTTGCTGTACATGACAGGTATATTTGAAACACTGGAAGTATTGTGGAATAACTTGTATAAATAACCTAAACTTGACAGTCCATATTAATAACATCATGTTTGGAAAATGGCAGCATTTCTAGCATTCACACACCCTTCCATTAGATTTTACCCTCTGCAGAAAGCATAAAAAGATGTGTACAGTGAATTTTTTCTTTGTTTATCCGTCATGAGGAAAGAACCATACTTCTGAAATAAATTCATTTTCAAAATATTTTCACATTTAAAAAAAAAAGATAAATGCAGTGCCTTACATTTAATTTATTGACATCTCTAGGCTACATCTCAGTGAAATACAAAATAAAATGGATCACAGATTTATTGTGAACATTGGAAAAGAGTAAGAGAATATGACACAATAAGAAATACAAGAAGTAACAGAAATACATTTTTCAGTGGATAGAACCTTAAAAAAGTGGCTTAATTTTGCTTTGTGTTTTTATGTCTAGGTTTGATGCTAAGTGTTATGTCCACTTCACTTTCCACCTGCTTCTGCCTAACCTTTCATTTCCAGACATTTGAACTGAAGATTAACAAGGCAAAGAGACAAACAAATAAATCCCTGTGCTGTATGTATGGAGAGTAATGATAATCAGCCTTGTTCCCTTCAAACTGAAGATTTAAATGTAGAACAATGCTATTTCAATGTAATGCAAGTCTGATATGTGTTTGACTGATTAAAAGGTAAAAAGTTCAGTGGGTGTGCAAGATCAGAGCAACCAATGGATGAAATGATTATAGTAAGACAAAACACTTCTAAATCTTGGCAAATCATGTTTAATCTGATAAATCTTGTTACTCATAGACATTTTAAAAGTGGAAGAATCTGGGTGCTAATTCTTAACAGTGCTTTATCTATTTGTTTTGTTTAAAGTAAAAATTTGAACAGCAGAATTATACCTATTTCTTTTCATTTAATTGTTAGATATTTGGGAAAGATGTTTCCATCTTCTGTTTTCATAAAATTGCAGTCTTGGTGGATTCTTATTTCAAAATGTTTGTTGTTTTTCAATCTCAGGGGAAAATAAAAATAAAATAAAAATAAATTGGCTGTCCGGCATTCAGTGTGACCTATTTATACTTCCCTGTTGCAGAGTTTCAAGTTTATTTATTGGCTTTACAGTTTATCACACTCAAACCAATTGCTGCTCCAGAGTTTAAATAGATTCCCAGTAGTATTAATAAGCACTTGGCCTTATACCAACCCAATATTCTGTATTTTCCTAATGCAAAGACGTTATTTCTGCATCCTGCCATCAGAAAAAGAAATTCATATGAAAAAGTCAACATAGTAACATGTACGAAACAGTGCAGTCTTAGAAACCTACTTAGATTGTCTTAGATTACATTTGTATCTCCTTTTTCCAAAACAGATCATTAAAATATGACTAAGTTTTCAGAAACTAAGAGAAATTACATTAGCTCTTATTGCAATCTAAATATACTAACTTAAATGTGTTTATCATCTGATGGAGATAACTGCATTTCTTGAATTACCTCTCATATCCTGCCTCATATTATCAAGTTATAGAATGGAGTATAAGTTGAGCATAACTTCAGATGACAACATTCATATATTTTCTTTGATATATATACATATATTTTATTCCTGTGGCTATTTTCACACACTTCTCAGGATTTGGCAGACTTTAAGTTAAGAACCAAGGATTTGTTGATGTATCTTGCATGCACAAACTGAATGGCAGAATGTAGGAAATATGTAGAAAGGCAGATTCATCACAATTATTACGAATGTCTTTTTTTTTGTTTGTTTTTTTAATTTGGATGAACATAAAAGTGAATTAAAATGTCAATTTTTGAAGAATTGTATTTGTTCATATATAGTAGTGACAGTGGGAAAATTTGACACTGTAGAATTTATATTTTCCCTACTCTAAAACTGTGCCACAACCATCAGTCTTCATTTGAGAAATAATTCTCAAATCTTGATCTCTGTAATTGTTCTCAAAACTCTTCTAGTCTGACATATTTCAGTTATGAATGTCTTCAGCAGACTTCAAATCTTAAAACAATTTTAAGTTTGAATGTTTGTCCTTACATTTTCTTCTCTGAATTCTATTCAGATGTGAATAATTGCTTATAATATAGAATTAAAAAAGCCTAAAATAACTAATGTGTCACTGTGCATTGTATGTTAATAATTCTAGCCTTTATGCATTGTATTTTAACATCTATTACTCTGAAAATGGAAATTTACCCCAAACTCGATGATTTGCCAAACAATTAATACTGATTTATTTTAAGAAGAGTTATTATTTGACTAATTTATATGTCAATATTTTAATCACATATCTTCATAATACACTTTAAAACATGTTGAATGTGAATATTATATGGTAGAGATTTTTAATGTTAAAATACCACTTTGTCATCTTGTTTTTGTTTGTTTGTTTGCTTTTTCTTTGTTTGTTTTTTGTGCAACAATTACTGGAAATA
The DNA here is from genome assembly GCF_019232065.1 of Centrocercus urophasianus. NCBI lineage: Eukaryota > Metazoa > Chordata > Aves > Galliformes > Phasianidae > Centrocercus > Centrocercus urophasianus. The sequence goes on along the minus strand of NW_024884364.1, from coordinate 65,507,150 downwards.
ATAATTTTCATATTTTTTCTGAGCTTTATGATTTATTTATTGTTTTTAATGTTACATTTAGGCAAATCAGAATAATTCTGATTTTCAGATTTGCATAGCTATCCATCAATCAACTTTCAAAAACAGGTATAAGTTATAATTCACCCGCCACTAACATAAATAGCAGCCATGACCACTTGATCAAAATTTCTCCCTTCTAAAAAGGTCAAAATTTTCTTACAAATTCCAGCAAGTGATATTATTGTAAGCTCTCTATGGATATTGAAAATTCAGCTGAATAGTAAGGATTTCTGCCTTTGATCTTGTAAAATCACATATATGATTGATTTCTCTGAAAGAAAATAAAATTTTTGTTGTCTTTAGGATAAGGCAAAATTTGAACTCGGTGCAAACAAATTAAAAATCAAGTTTAGTTTAAATTGAAGCTTCTGTTCAGTGCATTGAATGCAAGGTGCACACCTGTTTTTGGGAACCTGGCAAAGTAAAGCAGTGATCTGCAAAGCCACATGTAGCTCTTACCCAGAAGGCAAACATTTAGCACTTTCATCGGTTTCCTTTTATCTGTCTCTCTCTGTCAGCACCACTCAGCTCAGCCTTCGATCTGATGAGAGGGCACTGGTGTCATGACAGGGAATGTGAGCTAATGAATGTGTAAAGCTTTCGTTCAGCAGACTAGAAAATTTCCATCTAGTGAGTAGAAATGGTAACCTGATATGATTGAGTTTATAGCAGACACTGATGTTACATGCTTTTAGGTAAAGGATGTGTGAATTCATGTTTCTCTAAACGTTATTTTATTTTTTTCCTAATTATTGTTTTATTGTAGTTTATTAAGATTTTTTTTAACACAACTACAGTCTAGAGGAGATATTAGTTTTATACTACAGTATAGTTCACTGAATTTAAAAAGAATGAAAACAGTTACAGGCACTCTTTTAAAAGATGCTCTCATTCTATCTAGAATTACTGATGAGTGATAGAAATGAGAAAAACCTCAATCAAAAATGAGAACGGGAAACGCATCCAGTATAGTTGATAGTTTACTGTAAGGTTTAAATCCATTTTCAACTTTGTAACAAAGATTTATCACTACAACACTACTCTAATACACTTTGAAAAAAGTAACAAATTTAGTCACACATTAACTTTGGAACCTAATTTAGAATTTCTTGCTTCTTATAACCTATCTCACTTCCAAATCTACTGTCCTACCTAACTACCATATTATATATTTCTGGCATTACTTTTGTTATTCTTTGTATTCAAAAGCTGTAGCAATGAAAATGTCCAGGCAATAATAATGTTCTCCCTTTTCCTCAGCCATAGTTGCTGACCCTATTGGAATTTAAACAGGAAACAGCAAAATGGGTTTGTGAATAAATGAAAAATATGTTGAACTGCAAAAAATAAAAAGAAAACAATCATTTTGATACACTGGCTCACAAGAATAAATAATAGACTTACTACTTCTTGTCATCTGGCTAATCCTAAATTTCCTAAAATAGATACTTTCATGAATATTCTGGTAGGAATTAATGGACCTGACTTTCTCTCCAGTTCTCTCCACTGACTGTGAAGAAAATCCAAACTGCCAATTTTCACTAGCACATTTTGTGCTAAAGTTAGATACATTGAATCAAATATTTCTCTTCAAAACATGGATTTTGCTGAGTGATTATTTTAACTAATTTAGTGTGTTTACTACCAGTTCAGAATGCGATTTATTTTGAACACCTTGGATAGGGTAGAGAAGAGAGTGGTACTTGTTGCACATTGGTGAGAGAAAGATTCAGAAAGCCTGAAGTTGAAAGTATCAGTGCAATAAAAAGGAAACAAATAAACAACAACAAATCCCTCTTGCAAACATAAAAATAGAAACTCCAGAAAATTATATACCAGTCACTCATAGTTATCTATTTTAGCAGAAAAAAAAAAAAAAGAAAAAAAAAAAGAAAGAAAAAAAAAAAGCACTTAGGATAAATTACTCCCTTGAGATGACTGCCATTCCATGCATCATTACACAGGAAATGTAGCATTCTGAAAAACATTGATGTTCTTGGCTAGCTGGCTGCTAGTGCTATTTCTGTGAACCTTTGACTGTCAGCATTTAATTCATCGTCAGGAGGCATTTGGCAGTCTTGGCTCTGCAAATGGAAGTCAGATACTGATATTTTGACTTTCAGCAAATTTGACCATCCTCTAAGGATCTACCTTGCACTTGCTTTTGTCAGATACCCATAAAGCTTTGCTCTGAAGCTTTAAAAGACTTAACGATTATATTAAAACATTCAGCTGAGAGTAATTACAAAATCTTCTAGTGAGTTCAAGCTCTAGGTTGTTTTGTATCATGAGATTCAACAAATAATACATGCAACACTAGCGTGTCAACAATGTGGCATCCATTAACACTGATGCAAATGTTTTTTGACAGGTGATAGTGTGATTAGACATTTCTTTGCTGTGTTTTCACAAATGTGCAAAAAAATAAAAAATAAAAAAAATCCAAACAGGCAGACAAATGCTATTCTGTTTATATCACCTTTTGCTCTCTTGTTCATCATATACAATACTGTACTCTTTTCATCACAGTTAATGTGAGGGATAGACAGTAATCATCAGTGTTATTTTCTGAAAGAGATCATATTTTTTGTCTTTTGTTCTACTGTCAGTGGATGGTTGACCTATTCCAATTTACATTGGATTATAAAAATCTATCTTCTAAGTTGTTGTTGTTGTTGTTGTTTTTTTAAATAGATAAAAAATAGAAACAACAACAACAGAGTGCAGATAAAGTTCACTGTATGCCAATGACAGACTGGAAAAAACATTTCTTTAACCCTTTAATAATGTCAACACACTCATGTGAGTGGATAACCTGGTCACAGAATTATCCAGTTGCATACTTTTCCTACCGTACTTCAGTACCAAAATAATTACAAAATATAATGAAATATATCCCATAAGAACGCAAGTCTTTAGAATAGCAGTTGCCAGCACAGATTTACACTCTAAAGAATTAGAAAGGCTTTTATCTGAGAAAGGCCACAGAGAGCAGAGTAAATATTATTTGATGCTAATCTGCTGTAGTTTGATGAAGAACATCAAATAGAAAAGTGTTTGTGAAGAAAAAAAACCAAAATATTGGGAGGTGCAGCTATCTAGCTGTCTCAGTGATATTCACACAGGTCAACATGCTTCCTGAGTGCAACTTAATCCCTTACAGCACTCTCTTTCACGAAAATGAAACCTCCCCTTTCCAGTTACAGCTCAGAATAAAAATCAATTTCTAAATAGATACTCATAAGAGTAGATAATAGATAATCGTAAGTTCTTGATTTTGAACATAAAATGCAGTGCTGTATATATGTATATACAATACATACTCTCATATATAAATATCAAATTTGTGTGTTTTTTTCATTTCTTATCCTGAATAATATCATACTTAATCCTGCTGACATTGGTGAGGGCTTCACATGGGTAAAAGATATTTAGACTGAAGCTGCAAAACTTGGCTTAAGTGCAAAGGGTGTTTTGTGGTATAACGATACATTTAGGAATCAATAAGCATTTAACCTGACATCTTCTTTTGTGGTATGAAATTCTGTTTTACTGAGCTCAAAGTCCAAAGACTATTGATTATATCAGAAAGGGATGAGCTTTCTGTTAACTTTCCTCTTGGTGTCTGTTTGGAACTTACTCTGTTATTAAAACTTTTAAAGCATGTTCAAAGTTAAAACTGTACTTTTCTGAAAAGCATGTTCAGAAAGTGTTGCAGACACTAGTTTTTGCCCACCTTTATAACTGCTACTAAATATCATAAACTACTGTAAAATCAGCAGAAAAAAATTGCATAAAACTGTTCTTCAGAGGGTAAAGATCTCTATCTGATATCTCTGAAATCTAAATTATCAGATGCTTTTAAAGGTCTCAATTTTTTTCTTTACTATTTTTTTTTCTTAAATTTGAGGCATGTTTTAGTCCTGTCTATTCCTGCCATTTCACATCTGATTTTTAACAGACTTTTTTTCTCAGATGTATTGTCATTACTATGGTTCTCCTATATTTATTAGATTCTTTGTGTGTTCATACAACCAAAAAGCAATTTCTGTTACAGAATATTATCTGTGGGTTTTGATTCTGTTCTTTTTCCTATAAACATTTGTTTTGGAATTTATACACAATTCCTGTTGCAGAGCTAACTTTATACCTTACCAGTATTGAAATAAAAACTAGGACTTAGTTCTACCTCTTTGGGGAAAAAAAAAAACAAAAAATAAAAAAAAAAACCCACAAAAACAAAACGAATAAATCTTGCTGTTGTAGAATATAATGCATGTTGGGACCACATACATACAGAAGTTAACTAATTTTCTTACAGTATACATATATTTTTTATACACTTTTGAAAAGAAATTTCTCCAAATATACTCTTAATAGGCCTTTGTTCAATAAAGTATGTAATAAAATTCTCATTCTGCTGAATAAGAATAAACATAAAACTGCACTTAATTATATACTGAATTGGAAATGGAAAAGGGCTCTCCTGCTGGCTCAAAGCTGTTATATGAAGCACAAGTTTATCTCACTGACATACTAAGTCAGTGAAATTACAGTAACACACTTTCTCCTCTCTTGCCTAGTACAGTGTAGAATAGGATAGTGTGGCAAACAAAACTAAATAGCAACAACAACAGGAACAAAACCAGCCCAACTGCATATTTAATATCACTGAAGATATTTAGAAAAGCTTGATGACAGTATCTCATAAAGAGATACTGAGGTTATCTACTTCAAAATCACTGGTTCATATTTTTTTTCGCTGAAAGTGTGCTAACTGGAAAAAAAAAACAACACTGTTAATCTATCTCTAAACTGAGGGAAATGGTACCCGTACAAATTAAATCAGACATCTGCCACTGATGTTGAAGTCTTCAGAAAGAAGATAAAACTTTATAGAAATATTATACTGATCCGTTGAAGATCATGGCTAAGGTGGTACTGAAACACTGCTATTTGTGATACTTAGGTTGCTTAGTCATGAATATTGTCAGAACATGAAGATATTATACGTAGAAAAAAAATAAATCTATGTATTGGTGATCAGTGGGCAGAGCAATTCTGACTTTGGTACATTTTTCAAATTGAGAAATGAAAAAATGTGGATGTGCTTAGGTAATTCTTAAGTTTGAATTCACCTCATATTTCTGTCTTGGTGGAAAGAAACCCATAAAACCAAAACTAAACACAACCTAAAAAATTATAAGCATAAAAACAACATTTCATTCAATCATTATTCTACTTGTGAACGAATATGACATAAACTTGGAAAACTACATAGTGCTCTTAATAAAAGATCCTGTTTTGTGAAAGTTAGTGGAAAAAGTTAATGATAAATCTTGAAAGAGAAATGGTGTTATGAATTTCAATGGAGACAGTATTGTAAAGCAGTGCTGGAATTTCATTTGTTCCATCAGAAAAATGAGGAGACAGATTATCTTTTGCAGTTCTTGAGTGCCTGATACTCCGCATCTCTCTGGGGCTGCTATTATGCTTGTCATTGTCTATAACTGCTATGGATACCATTCATATTGAATAAAATGCATGAGATATCCTCCCTGTAATAGATTGCCAATATTAAAACATTTTAGCTTTGTGTGTGCTCCATGTAATGGAATAGAGGCACTAAATATTTCCTCCTCCTGGTTCACAGCTACATAAATTCCAGAGAAGTTCTGCCTTAGAATGATCGTGGTCTGTTATCCATTGAAGGTTCATGCATGCCTTTTCATGTTATTTTGCATCTGTCACGCTGTTGGGTTATGCTTCCTCCTATATTACAATACAGATTGGCACAATGCTGTCAGCTATCCTGTACACATATACATAGGACAAGAACCTGACCAAACCTGTGGAGTGAGGGGGACAGGGAAAAATTTCATGTGGCAAGCAGGTACAAAATTTTAATTTCACTGATGGGAAAAAATTCAAGCTGCAACACATATTAATCTGAGCTATGTCTAACAGTTCTTAGTGCACCCCAAAACCAAATTGGAAAATGTATCTTCTGATCTCAGCCAACAGATGCAAGTGCATTTTATTGTGTCTCTTTGCATTAGGAAGCAGCCCTTAAATAAAATAAAAGCTTTCCAAAGCACCCTGGAGGGAATACACAAGGAAGTGTGCTTCAAATGCCCTCTGCGCTTTCAGTACTACTGCATAGCTTGTTTCATGCACTGTAACTCTCCTGCTTTCATATTTCCTGCAAGTGACACTGTAGTTGAAAAGATTTAATGCTGAATTATTTGGCACTGAAATAATACAGTATCCTCGTTCCCTAATGATATTATCATTGCTTGAAACAGATTCTTTACAACATAGTAAACAGCAGAAATACCCTACAAAGCTTTCAGCTGTAGTTTTGTGGATAGATAATTATTATGAATCCTTAAGAAATATACAGTTGGTAAAAACAATTAGGAAAGCTGTTACATTATGAAAAATAAAACAGAACTATTTTTGTATTATGTTATTTTTCAGAGTAGGTCACTGAGCACTGGAAATAAAGCCTAATTATTCCCAGTTGAAAAGTTCAATGTCACTGTTATGGTATGACCTACTTTCTGAAGCTCTGAAATTTTTGGCTGGCTGAATAATGGTTGAATACATTTTTTCTTTCCCCATACATGAAATCCTCTGGATTATTTTCCATATACCACAAAAATCTTACTTGCTTAAATAAATTCATATTATTATTCAATGAATTTATGGAAAAAATAGGCAAAGCATGACAAGCAACAAAGGGATATGATTATATAGGGCTCGTTTATGCATTTATGATTAGGATCAGATGCAAATTATGCTGTATAAATAACATAAGAGAGAAGTAATAACTTTCAGAGTCAGGCCAATTATTAAATTGAAGTAAATATAGGACTCATCATTAATTTCACAATCAGTATTTATGAACTTTATATTTTATCATTTTCTGTCTAATGACATTACTCACTTAAAAAACAATTTGAGTATTGATGTTTTCACTGTGTTTGCCCATTAGTTTTCTTCAGAAGTGAAGACATGTCATTGTGTGAAATATGGGACTTATTAGAATTTTGTTGACTGCTCCTGATAGAGACAATAAAATTACATCAAGTAATCAGCAATTAATTTTTTCCCAGTCTCTTGCCTGAATAAAAATTTAAAAGTCTTTAGTGTTTTTACACAAAAATACACTTTGGCTTGGTAAAATAAGAACACTATAATCATGCAGATATCAGAAAGAGATGAAACGTGAGCAAGTAATAGATAGAAATATCTGAAAAAAATGGGCTTTTCATGTGACCAGTAAAGATGACACATAAGATAAATATGTCAAAAATGGGTGTTATGCAAATAAGCTGCTGCATTCTTGACATATAAATGTTTAAATTTATTTCCCTGCTCTGCTGTGGAAAATAAATTTAAAGTTGTTACAATTTTGAGTGTACAGAAGGGTGCTCTAATTACTCTCAGAATCTCAGGTATATTACCATATATACCTATGATAAAAAAAAAACCTTTGAAATTAGTGTTTCTTTTACTAATATAGAAATGTGAAAGGTATATGAAAATCTTATGCACATTATAATTTGTGAAACTGGTAATATCATCAATACATAAATTTATGTAACATGCTTTCTATCATAAATAAATAAATTATAATCAGGAAAATTCTACATGTCTAAGCTGGAATAATCTATTCTTAGCAACAATGTTTAATAATGCATAAATACTTTCATTTTCTGAGAATTTTGTTTCATTGATAATGAAGTTAGGAGAAAATACTTTGTATTTTGCACATAAAAACACATTAAATATGTTGGATTTCAATTGAATTGAATTGAATCTTATACATGAATTGGAACAAATATTTGAACTGTTCAAGGATATTTGTGAAGAGATAAGATCATAAGCCTTAATTACAGATCCTGAAAACAGTTTTCTAAGGACAATTCCCTCCTGTTTTTAATTATATTTGTATTCAAGGTTTTATTTTAACACTGGGGCTTTTTCCCACAATTACCTAGTTAGGTTATTCTTTCCAGTTTTACTTAAGGAAAAAAAAAGAAGTGCCATAAAAACATATTATAGATCAAACAGTTTTCATGAGTATGCAGGTCTTAAAACTCTGCATATCAAATAATCTTTAAGTAATTGTACAAATTTCAATTTTGACTTCCACTTCCTCATATCCAAGTCAAAATATAAATGTAACTATATCAATGCTATGACTATACCAATATAGTTATAACATTACCAGTACCAGTAAAGTGATGGCACATGTTTTTCTTTTGACAGTAAGAAAGCATACTAAATTAAATTCTGTGACAAATAAATTTGTAGCTCAATTCTAATATTTAAATTCCTTCTTTTTTTTTTTTTTTAATTTGTTTTCATTTACTGCTTAAATCTTTTAGCTTTCTGTGAAGAAAAAAACAAAACTATTCCAGCCTAATAAAAGTTAGACAGATTTTATGCAGATAATAATGCTGAATTATCAAATATTCAATTACCAAAAAACTGAATTTTCAATTAAAATTGTTATTGTCAAAAGTCTGTTGGGTGTCTAGATAGTCTGTGTTTTCAATTTCAAGTGGATGTGTGCATGTGCACCGCTCCCTGTGACTGTATTACTAGCTCCAGGCTGTCTTTTCTTTCAGTCATCTGAATTGAATCCACAGACAATTCCTTTAAACGACAGTAAAATCCAAAATAAATGCTTTAAGCTATACTATGCTGCAATGTATTTTTCATTCCTTGTTGTAGGGAACATTTTCGGTGTTGTTATATTCAATAAATGACAGCTTTGTACAATCAGCTTCATCACAGCTACTTCTGGTGTCAGAATGAATCTCATAAGTCTTTAGAGGTGAAAGACACTATACACTTGATCAAATCTAAAGTGATTTATACATCATTCAAATTCGTTAAAGATATTTATTTATATTTTAAGAAAGAGTTAATTAGACTTTATATTTCTGAAATTATAGACATTATTGTAGTAAGATATATACTATATACTACTATTATTATAGTATGATATACATACTATTTTGAAATGAAATCCACTTTGGATACTTTCTTTTACATTTTGAGTGAGATAATTATGCAGAAAGCAAATATATGATGGTACCAAATGTTCTCCACAGAGACTTTTGATTTAATTTTGATTATACAGATGAAAACTGACAATTCTTCCCTCTGTTGTCTCCTCTTCTCTTCTGCTTTTGGGAAGATTTTAGGCTCTTTGTTTAGAAGTGTGCAAGTAGCAACATACAGCAACTTCAGTTGACATAGATATGCATAAGTATTTATGTACACATTTTTTGTACACTATTAGAAGTTGATATCACTGAAGTCATAAGAAAATTTAATTTTTCTGTAACCAACTGCAGGGTGACTCTTTCATCAAAGATAAAGTATGTATTGTAATAAAGAAAGAATAACAGAAAAATTGTTCATGTATTTTATTTAATTTATTTTGATTTGATTAAATCCTATTTAAATTGCTAGGATGCTGTCAGAAATTTGCTTTTATTAGGCAGAATTTGTTACTTAAGTCAGGAAAAGTATTAGCTTTTCATAATAAGATAAGATGTGAAAAAGGATGAAACAGTTGAAAATGGTTGTCAGTAAGAATGCACTAATTGTAGCATTCAGTCAAAAGACAACATACAGAAATAAAATATCTCTTGGACTACAAATTGCAAGAATTCTGTGGAGATGAGAAAATTAAAACTGATTACTCTTCGTAATCTGAGTAAGGGAAAAATGGAAGGATATTAGGCATTTTTGTTGCTGTTTGTTTTCTATTTTTTCTCTCAGTAATATTGAAAGACAAATTTCTGTTTCTAACTGCATTTCATCTTCACTGGAATAATGAGAAAGTAAATAATATACTAATGTGTTTTTTCTTTTTTTTTTCCTAGTAGTAATTGTTTATTTTAAATTGTTTACTACTTGTTGATTTGTTTTTAAATATAGTTTCCCTATAAAATTCCTATAAAGGAATCATCAGAACAGTGCAAAGCATTGTGCCAGTGCCAGAAAGAAGTATTAACTGGACTATGGAATACCAACATGGGTGTAGCTGTCTTTCAAAGGCCTTTTATCTTGTCTTGAGTGTCCTCATTTGAAACATACTATTTTTGCTCAGCAACTTATAAAGTTAAATGCTGTAATATAAAAGATATAAAAGGCAGAATACGTGCAATCAAAAGTTGACTTAAAAAAGGATAATATGTAATCAATTAGAAATCCTTGTATTGGATATTTAAAATATTTGAATTCTGTGTACAATTTGAAAACAGAGTATTGCTATTTTTACTTATTAATGGCTTTAAAAGAATGTCCATAAGAAAAAAATTAGAATTTTTTAGACTAGAATAATAGAATAGTGATTTTTTTCAGGGAAAAAAAGTTACATTTGAAATTTCTTTCATTATTGTAAGGGTGTCTGATTTTTTTATTTTTATTTCTTTTAATTTTACTTTCAGTTACTAGTAATGCAAGTTTAGGTAGAGCTTCCATGCACAGAATGAGCGACTGATAGCAGATTTTAACTAATACGTTTATACAAAAACATAGGGGTTTTTTTACACTGAGATATTCATTGTGTCTGGACATTGAAAATTTAGCTCAAACCTGCAGATCTACTTGCTACTTTTTATTAAATATTAATAACATGAGATGCCAAGTTTCTAGAGGTTTTTGCCAGAATAATAAAATCCTCTTATAGACTTGGTTCCTGATAGTCTGAAAGTGATGGTAGGTGAAACTTGGAAATTCTGGCCTTCATTTTTCGGAAGATTGAACCGACTCTGATAAGGATGTAAACCTGCTAAAAACAAAACAAAAAAAAAAACAAAAACAAACAAACAAACAAACAAAAAAACAACTTATTTTTTGTTATATCTTGGCTATAATTATTTGCCTATTTTTGTTTCTTGTTTCTTCTGTTCAAAAAGAATTGATGCACAGATAAGAAGCAATGATTCATTGTTTATCACAGTATAAAGCAATTAATAAGCCAATATTTAAGTTAGATAATTTGAAATGGTCTTCTTTCACAATATGTTTATAACTATTGCACCAACAATTGGCAGATGAATCAGTTAATATAACACCTGAGCTGGTTATAAGTTGTAGCTTTTATTTTCTGTACAGTTTTTACTATTTATATAACCCTTTTTTTCCCCTCTATTATTACATGTACTTTGCCACATCTCAACTTCTGATCTACCTGCCATCTTGAATCATGAACCATCACACTATGCATGGTAGCTATCTGTTGCTAGAAATTTTGACATGCAATTGCAGACTGTGGAGTCCAGTACATATTTACCAATCTTCTCACTTCTCTGTTTTTCTATAAGGAATGGAAGCATTATCTAGAGAGAGGCAAAGAAACTGAAATGCCATCAATTTTGAAAGTAAAAGGATTAGAAAACTGTTTCACATACTTCAGCTGTTGTATTGTTTTAGTTTGCTTGCTGTTGCATCTTTTCTACTTGAAACTAATGTACTATATCATTATGAGAGATTGGAAATAATTAATATGGAGTATGGCCCAAAGTATTGTCACCTGCAATTGATGATATTGCTAAAGGAATAGGAAATAACAAGTTTCTTCAGTTTTGATTTTAGCAGAATCTGCGTCTTCTCTTCATGCTAGAAACTTCGTCTCTTCCCTGCATCTTTGACTTTTAAGGATTATTGAATGTATATAAGTGTATAACTAAATATTTCATTTAAAACAAACAAGAAAAAAACACATTAGCAAACAAAGAAAACTTTTTTTTTTTTTTTTTTTTTTTTTTATACTTTATCATAGAATCAGAATCATTTCAACTGGAAAGGACATTTAAAAGCCATCTAGTCCAACTCCCCTGCAATGAACAGGGACATCTACTGCTAGATAGGTTTCTCAAAGCCTGGCCCAGTCTGACTTGACTGTCTCCAAGGACAGGGCATCTACAATGTCTCTGGACAAACTGTTCCAGAGCCTCATCAGCCTTACTGTAAAGAAAACTTTCCCTATATCCAATCTAAATCTCTCATCTTTTAGTTTGAAACCATTTCCCCTTGTCCTAGCACAACAGACCCTACTAAAGTTTCCCCTTCCTGAAAAGGGGGTAGTTCTCCGGGTCATCCTGTCTATCCTTCTTAAAAAGATGTGATAGTGTGTGATATTGCCCTTTTTTTTTTTTTTTTTTTTTTTTTTTCAGTCACTAGGGACTTCACCAGGATGTCATGATTTTTCAAATATTATCAAGAACAACTTAATAATTCCGCCAAGCAATTCCCTTAGACTTATGGATGTTCAGGTCCCTCACAAACCTAATCTTTGCAGGAGGTGCATTTCTCCCCCAGACCACACCTTCTAAACTCTTTGCTCAAGGGCTGTGTGTGTAAAGCTAGTGAAGACAGGTAAAAATTTGTTGAATACCACAGCCTTCTGTGCCCATGGTTGAAATTGCAAAAACCACTGGGCTTGCTGGTTTCCTAGGAAAAGGAAATACTGAAGATCATGGGAAGAAAACACTGTGAACATTTCTTGAATGCACATGAGTGTATGCTGAACTTTTATTGCATTGTATTCATGTTTTATTAAAAAGGCTTCTTTGTACCTATGGTACAGACTGCTGACCCCTTCTGGAAATGTTTTCATTAGATCAGAATTTTAGTAGTTAGAGTAGTTAGAACAGGAACTGAATCATTTCCCACATCTGTGTTAGGCTATTGAGTACGTAGATGTGGATGTTTGAAAGTAGTAATTTTAGTACAGATTGAGAATATGCAATGTTTAAATTAGTAGCCCCCCTCAATTCCAACTACTTTGTGTAATAACTAACAAAAAATATTTTGTATCTCTGAATGGTGCATAACATAGGTTCTCAGCACAGTAGAAAAAACTATGACCCAGACAGCAAAATTTATTTTATTTACTAAAGTGATTGTTTATCATACCTGAAACAACTTGGGATGTGACAACATCCTACAAAGAAAAGTTGAGATTTCCCTAAAATTAGATCCCATTGTCATTATAGATGTACACCTTACTGGAGGACTCTGACCTCTACTTTTGCAAGCAAAACTGTAAATGCAAGCAAGCAACACTGTAGGCAAATGTCACTAGTAAGAAATAGTAATATGGAATTAACTAAATTTTTGTGACCAAAAGAAAGATTTTTAGACTGAAAAATGCAGATCTCTGACAGAATAAAATAAATATATATTCTTTCCTTTCACTCTTCAGAGGTAGTTAGGTACCTATCAAGAATATCAGAAAAATAATTTCCTGTTCCATCACAACCAGTTTGAACACAATGAATGAATCATGTTGTTTACGTATTAGATGATATTCATCGGACAGATTCATCACTGAGAGCAGAAGGAAAGGTTTGTGTGCCATACAGGGACTGAACACTAACTGATGACATCACAGTCTTCTGTTAACAAAATATATCTCCTTGTAATTCAGTTAAGTTCAGACAAGAGTTTGCATTACACATCAATGGCTGTGGGCAAACATTTCATATTGAGAATGGTATCTCCATTTTATCTCGTCTAGTGTCAACATCTACCACTTTTAAACGTAGTATCTGTGCTTCCAGAAGAGCATTTAAATGATAAAATAGCTTTATCATAACAACATTTTGAGCATATAGTGATTGATTTCTGAAGAAAAGCATCTCGATTTGGAGACAGAAAAATGACATGTATCAGGTTTAGTGCAGTTGTAGAAATTTAAAGGCTGAAACTGTAACATCTAAACTAAAGCACCAAGGCATCAATTGCTAGCCACTTTTTTGAACTTATTTCTTATTTATAAATTCCAAACTGTTACTTTCTCATCTAAATTTACATGGTCAAAATTTGGTCACATTTTCTTGATAGATATTAAGAACAGTAGGTAATAAGTATAGTAGTTCTGAATTGCATTTTTTAAAATTATTTTTCCTAAGAGAAGCATAAAGCTAATCAATAGTTTCCCTATTGCATTTAATTTAACTGAAGCCATAATGCACCGTAGCATTCTGTGCTGGCAAAAACTACAGGGAAAGCAGACTACAGATGTAATCTTAACAAATATATGAGACACTTAACTAAACTGGTTTTCATATTGTCATGGTTTTGTGATTTTTGGTTATCGGTATTCCACATCAAAACATCATGTAATGCACTGGGGGTTTTACTGTTGATGCTCAAGTTCCGGGTGCCTGCCTGGAGGAGAAGAAGAACTACATTCCCTAGGGGGCTTTGCGGTAAGCGAGGAGATGTAACTCCTGGCAAGGTCACCTGATGTTCCCTTTTTCGTCTGCTCTTCTTCGCCTCTGCTTTTCCATCTGCTCTTCTCCGTCTGCTATTCTTCATGAGCTCAACTGGACTGCACTTCGCATCTCAGCGTTGTGGTGAAGCCTATCCACCTTTTGGACACACTCTCTCTCTCATTTGTCAACGTTTTACAGGCTGGTCTGGCCCAGTTCCGTGACCAGTGGGGCGGAGGGATTTCACAAAATCCACACCTCCGGAAAAGGGAAACAGGGGACCCCAAAATAATTAAAAACAGCGGCAACAATCTGAGGAGAAACAAAGTAATTTACTAAATATGGTATCAGAATGCAAGATAACACACCATAATACCATATAATTAGAATTGAAACTAATAAATCAAATACAATGAGAGAAAGAATGTCCGAAAGATGGATAGGCCTCACCATAAAGCTGAGGTGAGATGTGCAGTCCAGCAGTGTGGAGAGCCAACGAAGAAGAGAGGATGAAAAAGAGCGCATCAGGTGACCTTGCCAGGAGTTGTATCTCCTCTCTGTGACCGCAAAGTCCTCTGGGGAATGTAGTTCTTCTTCTCTTCTGGGAAGGTACCCAGGACTTGAGCATTAACAGTTGAAGTCCCAGTACCCCACATGATATTATGATGTGGAATACCGAAAACCAAAAATCACAAAACCATGACATTCATTATATTTTTATTTAATAGCTTCAATTCCATTAATCGCATTATCTTGCATTCTGATACTACATTCAGTAAATTAGTTTGTTTCTCCTCAGATTGTTACCACTGTTTTCAATTATTTTGGTGTCCTCTGTTTCCCTTTTCTGGAGGCGCAGATTTTGAGAAATCCCTCCGCCCTGCTAGTCACAGAACTGGGCCGAACCAGCCCATAAACTGTTGACACATATTTAACTACTGTAATAAAAATAGTAAATGTTAATATGAATCCTTATTAAATTGATGTTTCTTTTTTACTTTTTTGTTTTTAGTTAAAAGGCTAAGTTTTCATTGGAATAAGGGCTAACATTACCATACATGGGTTAATCTCCTAGGTTCCTTCCATGGCAAATATGGCACCTAAGTATACCTTTGAATGGCCCAAAAGAGAGCCATTATTTTCTCTAAAATTAAGTCGGCTTTGAAATATCACCCCAAAGTGCCACTTTCATCAGTATTTTGACTTATATATCACAGAATCACAGAATCACAGAATGGCCAGGTTTGGAAGGGACCTCAAGGATCATGAATCTCCAACCCCCCTGCCATATGCAGGGCCACCAAACTCTCCATTAAATACTAGACCAGGCTGTCCAGGGCCCCATCCAACCTGGCCTTGAACACCTCCAGGGACAGGACATCCACAACCTCTCTGGGCAACCTGTTCCAGTACCTCACCACTCTCTCTGTAAAGAATTTCCCCCTGACATCCAACCTAAATCTCCCCTCCCTCAACTTAAAACCATATACTCTTAAGAGAATTTAAAGAAAATCTAGAAAATATTCTATTAGAAATCCATACAACGTGCTGAGCATAACTTTTTTGTTCTGTTCTCAGCCACAAGAGCTTTTATTCTATTTTTTTTCTTAGTTATAACTGTATCTTATGCACATTGAAGGAAATGTTGGTATTTTTATCTAGAGCTTATCATTCTCATGGTGCAGACTGGGAAGCCTTGCTGCTAATATTTACATATATAGAGAAATAAAATATATAGAAATAAAATTTTATTTAGGTTTGATGATGTAAGCTCTGCCATCTACCTGTTTTGGTGCTTCTGATATGTCTGTCAGTAGTACAAAAATCAAAATGGTATGATGAAACTTATTCAGTAGTGAGAAAACGTGCAACCTCAAGAGCAGTGCAAAAACGGAATTATTTAATTGATTAGAACAGTTGACAAGATACATCTGTTAATACCCTAGTTTCAGAAGGCAGAACCTGTTGTTAGAATTCTGAATTAAAGAAAGAAATTATGTTGACCAGAACAGAACATACTGCCATGAATTTGTGTGTGTAGCTAGTTGTTACTGGCAGTGAATTCTTTAATCTAGTAAAAGAGCATATTTTTTTTATTGCTTTGTGTTTTTTTGTTTGTTTTTGTTTTGCTGTTCATGCTGTCGTTGCTTGTTTGTTATATTATTGCTTTGCCTCATACAGGATTCACTTCTCTTTGTGCTAGGTAGTTCTAAGGGACTCAATAGAATGGCTCAACAAATTAAGGAGATTCATTAATAACTAATTCATTAGTTATTCCTGGCATGTGACATACCTGTTGCCTAAGGGAAAAGTAGGCATCAGATCTGAGATATTTAGTACATTTGAAGAAATATTCCTGAATAACTTATAGGTGTATTCTGCACTTACTGGTAATTTGCTTTCATAGATTATAAATTGCTTGTTAGAATAAAAAAAATTTCCTGTTCACATGGCATACTTCACTTAATTTTTTTGAGATCTCTTTATTTAGTATGAATATATCAATTCATATCAAGCATCATTACATGCTAAGAAGAATGGAAAGGATATGTACAGAAGTATCCTATAAGCAAAGAAATATTGCCAAGTTCTAATACAGCAAAATATTTATTTAAATCAGTCATTCTTTTATAAGGGTAAACAGCAGATTCAAAGCTGACTGTTGTTATGTACAAAACAATAGTACTTGGCTTTTGAATGCAGCATAACTTGTAAGAATTCAGGACAGCTTACCAGGAAAATATTTTCCTTTTTAATACAACTTTAGTGATCAGTAAATGCTAGCAAAGCAATGAGCCTCATGCTGAATGAAATCAGAGGCTATTTAGAATCTGAAAGCTAATCCTGTTTGGAAGTATCTTGGGTAAGAAGACTCAAAGCTGTTGAAAAATTGGACTTCTGTCTCCATATTATAAATCCTGGAAGCACTGCAGAATGAGTCACATTTTTTCCATTCATTCCATTCACATTGAATATATATATACAGTTAAGAGGAAATGTATGGAATACCACATTGAAATACCAAAATTTTGAAAACCATTTTGAGAGGTTTCCTGAAGATTACTCGGTTTGAAACATCAAGAATAATGCTCTTTGGCATGATAATCAGTGGCACAACAATAAGATATGTCGACGGCAACAATAAGGGCTTTATGCGCTTTGTTCCACAAATGCCACTCAGCACGTGAGAAACCTCAAAGTGGGGAAGGCTCTGGGCTGAGTCTTGCATGATGCAGGTGCAGGCAGCATTGTGTTTCTTCCTGACCACCAGTAAGAAGTTAGCACTGATAAAGAAACAGAGGCCCCAGGGAAAAGAGCTTGCGGAGGATACATGCTCAGTGTATAAGCCAGTATACTGTAGAAATTGGAGAAGGGAGTAGATAGAGAAAATGTGCTAATTCTTCAAAAAATAAGGCTCATGCTTGCCCCTGGAAACTTGGATTTGCTTTTAGAAAATAATCAGTCCTACACCAACATGGTAGAGGATAGAGAATGCCTTTATCCAGTTATGTTCAGAAGGCAAGTTTCAACTTGCAAGAGATGACTGTTCCACCTTATTCAGGCTGCGATTAAGGAAAAAAAAACCACAAATCTTACCTTGTACTTTTGGAAATCACAAAATTGCAAAAGAACTGTGAAGCAACAACATCACTAGTGATTTTTACCTTTCAAAATAAAAGGGTATGTACCCTAATAACTTCCACAGAAACCACGTGCTTGCAATTTTTATAGGATTTTTGAGCTGTTAACTTCACAGATTTTTGCTGTTGAGCTTTTGGGGGGGGGGGCAGGGGGAGGTTCAGTTTTGATTACTTGTTCTTCCTGATTGTACCATCTGAAATAATAGAGAACTTTATTTAAAAAAAATGCAATTTACTAGTCAGAGAAAAGAAAATGAAGAAAAGATGATGGTTTATAGTTGCCATTTATAATTTATTATAATATATAATACTAAATATATAATATACCATTTATTTATAATTATAAATATCATTAGAGGACATAATATACATATTGTTTACAAATAGCTGATAGTAAGATACTAAAAGAGAATAAACAAGAGAGTAAATGTTACTAGCAAATCTTCAATTATGTTCCATGCAAAATTAATATGTGACAAATCATGAAGTAAAGAATTAATGCAAAGAAAAAGAAGTAAATAACTAGCACATCACTGAGTTTTGTACTATCAAAAGCTTTATGTGACATAGCTTGCTCAGATTCAATGAAAAGCTACCTTATCTGGTATGGGAAACCAGTACTACAGAGAGCTTTGCAGAGCCCAGTAGAGTATTGTGGAGATCAATGAGAAGTACAGAAGAGGTCAGCATTGATAAATGCTCATTTATACACACCTGGAAAGCAGAGATAAGGTGATAGACTGTAAACTAAAATTAATGCTTTGTCTCAATATTTCTGGTTCACAAAAACATGTACAACTCCTGCTCCTCCTCCATACTTCTCTGCTTATGAAGCACTAGTGAGTAACTTCCCTTAAAAGAATGGGCTCATTTTATATGTTCATATTTTACAGAGCCTTTTGGTGTCAAATAGGCCCAAACAACAACAAAAAAAATCTGCTTTTGGAAGGATCAGTGCATTTCAGCTTTTCAGAATTTTAGCTAGCAACTGTTTTTTTTGTTTGTTTGTTTGTTTGTTTGTTTTTCCCCTTCTCTAGCTGTCAGGACAAGACATTTAAGGCATACTTACAAAGTGGATGCTTAGAAAACTCATTATGTTAAAAGTTTTAGTACATGTGTTTTCAACCTTTTGGTTGTCTGGACTACATATAAAATATATAATATATCTAACATATATAAGCAACAAAACTTGTTATGTGTATATATTATATATTTAATTAAAACATAACAAAAGAGAGAATCAAAATTTAAAAGTAGTGGAATATTTGACCTCATTTTTGTGAAACTAGTACATCTAGTCTGGTTTGACTGAAGTAGTTGCAATTCTTAGTGAGTTCTCAAGCTGCTTGTTAGAGATTTTTGATTAATTGCTCCTCTGCTTCTTCCTTGTAAATGGTTGTTTACAAATGTACATACTGCCAAAAAGCCATGACAGTAAATAAGGCATGACTGAAATTTTTCTCTGCTAAGATAGGTCTTATACATTTCTGGTAAAGAGAAATGATAAAATTTTTGAGTTGAATGTAACTCTATAGAATCCATTCGAAAATTCATAGGTAATTATGTCAATTGAAAATGAAGTTTCAAATTTACAAAAAAATAGCAATTTTTTGGCAATGTTGAAATCTATTCTCAAATTCCTTTATCAAAATGGAATGTACAGCTGCATATCTCCAAGTTCACAAGATTATGTTTTGCAAATGTAGCAAAATGCATAAATGATACAGTTTGTGTTAGCACTGCACTGAGACCTGTGCATGTCTCAGACCAGACCTGGTTTCAGCTGAGACAGTCTTAATAGAACATTGATGTTTTGGTTGTTGCTGAGCAATGGATATACGCCTGGCACGAGCCTGAGCTTCTTGGGAGGGAAGAGCTGCTGCCATGATGGTATGGATCAGAATGGCTCACATTACTCTCTGCCCTGAGCTGCATGTGTCCTACAGGCCACGGGTTAGACATGCTTGTTTTAGATCATCTAAAGGACACTAATGAAAAGCCACTTCAGCTAGTGTATCTCATACTGTTCTGGGGAAGGAATGAGAAGAAAGAAAAATTTGCAGACAGAGAGTCAGAGATGACTAGAAACTTCTTGCAGCAATTTTGCTTGGACTATTACCCAACTTGAGAGTAAGACCAAATAATACTGTGCTTCCTAGACTGGGTATCCATGTGGATATTCTAGTGTGAATCATGTGCTAATCAGAGATACGTACTGTACTCCAGCGTAAAGGTCAATTATTCCACAAGTAACATAGAATCACAAAATTATTTGGAATAGAAGGGACCTTAAAGACCATCTAGTTCTAATTATGGGCAGGAACAACTTCCACTGGATCAGGTTGTCCAAAGTCCCATCCAACTTGGCCTTGCGCATGTGATTCACAATATATCAGTTAAGCATTTCACAAATTTTACTTATTAATAGTGTATTCATTTATTAGAAGAACTTACTGGACAGCCCTTAGGTCAATTATGTAGCTTAGAATGAAAGGACTGTGGTCATGTGAGTATGTAATGAAGAACACAGTTGATATGATGGTTTTAGACCACACCCTACATTCATTTCAGGAATAAAGAAATCTTTTATTAATTACTATGAAGTAACAAATTTGCCAAGTGGCATTGAAAACTACATATTTTCTATAGAAAGGTATAGCGTAAAGAAAAAATTGGGCAGCATCTCTTTTTTACCAGTGTGATTATTTTTAATATTGTATTATTTCTCCTGTTTTGAAGATTTTGAACATCTGTATGAGGCATTTTGTATCAGCTGAAACATAACGTTTGGCCAAATCTCATTAAAAAGGATTATAAAAATAAAAGAAAATTACTTTCCAATACTTGGAAAGTTAAAGCCATTTCCCAAAACATGATGAAAAAAAGAAGCAGATGATCCAAATGCAGGAATGTCTCCTGAAATGACATCTACCCCTATAATTAATTTCCCTGCTTTGAGATTTACATAAAATAAAGTAGATTTTGCATAACTGGTCATATGTGCTAAATGCAGGGCAAAGTAATGGCAATCGTATTTGAAATTACTATGCATTTATTTACTAATTTTCATTTTGCAGCAAGAGCTTAGAGTAAACCAACTGTGTGCTTAGGCTGATTGTCATATAAGTGATAAAACTGTTGTTATATTTAAAAGAAAATATGAAGTTAATGTAAAGTGCTTTCTGCATTTACTGAAAAACAAAAACCTCACAGTCTGATAAAATCTAAACAGAGACTAAAGTTTTCATGTAACCAGATTGCAGAAGCTAATGTTTTATATTGTGTGAAAGAAATGTGAGAAATCTATCTGCAGACCAGAGTAACAAGAATTTAATGGAAATATTGATCAAAAAAATTCAAATAAAATTGAACACAAAAAAATCCTAATTACTAAATGTGATAAAATAGGTATAATCACAGATAATTTGCAAGAGTATTGTCAGAAACACGTAACAAGGAGAATGTTGCCTCCTTTTTATGCAGAGTGTAACCTCGTTTTATGGAGGATGACAGGTGTGCTATTAGAATTTTCAAATTCTGCTGGAGCTCAGTACAGCAGGATTCAGACAACTTCCTGTGGCTGTGACCGTCCTAGACATAATTTTTTATTTGAATATGTGGGTTATGTTGCAAACTAATAAGAATTGAACACGTAAAAAAGTATTTTTATTTAAGTTGTTCAAAGGCATGAAATTATAGTTTGCTAAGTATTCTTACCATGTAATTGAAGTGCACATATTATGTACAGTTATCACTTCCATACATTGTGAAATGCTTGCACACAAAGTGGTAACAATAGACAACGTAAAGACTTCTTCAGTTCACGCACAGATCACCTGTGCACCACCTACCTTTATTGATTCAATAAATTTTTCATTACTTTGAAAGCTTTAATAATGTATCTAATTTAATCTTCTAGCAGACCTGATGTGAGGACGAGAGGATGCTGGAACAGAAAGGATGCTTACAATGAAAAATCTTAATAATATGTGCTGAAGTCATTTAGTCTCTCCATTTTGTGTTGGAGAGATGAACATGGGTTCTTCTTTGCTCAGTTCTAAAATTCTATGAAACCTACACCAAAGTTGCAGATGAGATATGAAGGATTGGATCTTGCTGGAATGTGACTTTTTTTCCTTGTTCTAGTCTCAAGATTACTATAAACAATATATATGTATATATATGGATAAGGGCTTAGAAGAATCTAGTGCTTTGTTCTTCTACTTATCTGCACTTAATACTTTTAGCAGACGTTAATGAAAATCCATCACAGTCACATTATGCAAGTACAAAACATATATATATATATATATATATATAAAGAAAAGTACATAAACCTTTCTTTCATTATATATTATATGGTTTTTTTTTAAATACATGTGTGGTTTTTTAAATTTTTCTATTTCAGAAGATGTTAAATTATAAAATGTCTAGAAATAAGGGTCTTAATGTAGTCTCTTGCAATGTCAAATACAAATGTATTGTTTGTTAATGAGACCATAATATTATTATCATAATATGTGCTATCTGAACTCAGATGTCAAAGAGAATTTGAGGGTTTTTGCAAATAAGTTTCACAATGGCAAAGAAATATCAAAAAAAAAAAAAAGAAGACAACTGACTAGCCTGTTTATATTACCTGTTTTTATCTACAACCTGACGTTTTACACAGAAATAGTAATAATTGTTACATCCAAATCTTCGGTTTTATATATAATCTTTTTACCATTTTTTTCAAATTGTTTCTCAGAAGTGGAGAGATATGGTTTTAACACTTAAAAATAAAAATAAAAAAAATCTTCAAATCAAATAAATAAATCAACACTGAATTTGCACTACTCAGTACAGAATTGCAGTACCATACATGTTTTGAGTTATTCTCTGTGTATTAATGTAATAATAAATTACATTCATTGGCAGCAATTGTTCTGGAATAATTATTCAAATTGAGATTTAATAAAGGATTATAGGTATACTGACATACACCATAAGAATTGAGTGCTTTCAAATTCATTTATAATATTGTATAACTCATCTAATAAATGATTATGCTCCTCTGTTTGTTTAAAGCATATTTAATGGTCGGATAACACTCAGTGAAGTAAATAAATAGTAGTGAATACACATCAGAACCTTTACATGTAAGGAAACAGAAATCAGGGGCAGAACATACTATAGTGGGATAGGTTAGGCCTGTATTAACAAGTAACAAGGAGCACCCGAAATTCAAACCTTAAGTCTGAGTATATTACTCAAACACTTCTAGAATAGGCTTGGTGGCAAGGGAGCCAGTTGCAGTGCCTGACCAACCTCTAGTACAGAACCTTTCCCTAAACCCCAGCCTGACCCCTCCCTGACACAACTCCATGCTGTTCCCTCAAACTCTATCGCTGTTACCAGAGAGCAGAGCTCAGTGCCGCATCTCCACTACCCTCATGAGGAGCTGTAGGCTGCCATGAGGCCTCCCCTCAGCCTCTTCTGCTCTGCGCTGAACACACTGAGGCACCTCATAAACCTCACCCTTTAATAATCTGTGTTAACATTTCCGTTTGTCTGAAGTGTGCAGCTTGGAAATATATTTCTCAGCTATATACCCTCACTACACTTTGCTTATCACAAGTAAGTCTTGAAAAAGCAAGTGGATCCTTTCAGATGAGACTAAATTGAACAAAAAAGTTCAAAGTGTGTGACAGACAGTGACTGGTGACTAGACTAGAGCCATTTCAGTGTTATCTTTTACCATGGGAGTGATGGGATTTTAGCATCCACTGTTTCTGTTCACAGAGCTGCTCATGTTTTCATGAACTACTTCTTCAGTTGAGATGTTGGGAGGACTCACTTCTGTTAGGCACTCCTGATACAGGCAAATATGATGACGTACATGTAACCATAGATGGTAAAATTAATTTTGAGTTACAATAAATAACAACAAAATGTGTAGAATAAAACAAGTAAACAGTGTTAGAAAGAGAGAGAACAGTATTTGATACCAATAAACACTTTGAATTTATAGGCAAAATAAAAAAGATCTCTGTTTTTGTTTGTTTGTTTGTTTGTTTGTTTGTTTTTAAAGAAATATTCATTGTTGGTGACAACGGTATTTTCACTTAATCTAAATATGTGCTGGTTTGTAGTTAGTTCAATAAAAGTATTTGACCTTAGACAGTAGAGTTGTGAATGTGGAAATATGTCAGCAGTGTGACTAAAAATAAGAAAGAAAATGGAATGCAGAATTGTCAAGTGACGATGATTGATGTATATTAATCTCTGTGAAAATAAATGAGCAAGAGATTTCTAAACACTGGCATAAGTGAATTTATAATAAACAATGAGAAAAAGGAATTGACTAAATAATCATTAATGAGAAAATCTGATGTTATAATTAATGTTCAGAAAGAGGTATGAGACAAAAACAAAGTAGCTTTGCATGGAGTCCAGAGCTTGATCGAAAGCCTTTGAAGTCAGCAGGAATGCACTGGTTTCCATGTACATTTTGGCAGACTAGCACTGTGCTCTCAGTGTGAAAAATCTGGCACATCTCTCAGTTGCTCCGTAAATCAGTCTTAGTCTTACAGCACTGCTTCATTAGTTCCTTACTTTGCTCATCATCCTAAATTAATCTCAGGATAATTCACTTTATAGACTCTTTCTGACCTTTCTAATCCTGATGGTACTTGCAATCTAAATGGTGATTTGAGTATAAGATTCACCTGTATTTGTCTTTTCTCCCTAGAGAAAGGAACATTTGTCAGGATTGGCAATAAAGAAGAGTAACTTACTGGAGAGAGCGATTTCTATAGTGTTATTGGTGCATCACTGAATTCATGGACAGTTTTTTAACTAGCCCTTTTGGTTATAGGCCTTCTTGTCCATCTTTTTACTTCACATTCTGGGGTTGGGAAGTTAAACATTTACCTCCTGCCTGGCACTTCTGCTCTTGCCTAAATCAACTTCTCTTTGTGTTTTGTTTTGTGTTTTTTTTTTTTTTTCCTTCAAAGATGTCAGCACCTCAAAGCATAAGCAAGCTAAAGGGAGAAAAAACATTTTCAGATTGCCAGAGAAGGATTTGGGTCTGATCTGCAGAAGTAGCAGAAGTCAGGAGTCGTACATGCAAGACACACAGCTGAGAGTTCATGGCTTGGAGAGTTCATATACCAGGATATCCTGACAGCTCCCTTAATTTTCCAACAGTCCTGACAGATATAACATGTCCCATAGGATCTGGAGGAAGCTGTGCAGCCCTTCAACTTTCTGCGCCCCCATCCACATCTCATCGCATTCGACTTTAGAGCACACTGCCAAAGAGTAATGTGAGCAACATCTTTTAATAATTTTAGAACAAAGAAAAGTTTTCTGAAGCTGAAAACTCCAGTTCCAACCTGGTGCTGGTCTATTGCTAATTAGCAATTAGATAGAGTAGTATGTGATTATTTTGAGTATTTAAAGCAAAGGAATTTATGTCACAATAACTCACTTTTCTCCAGTATTTAATAAAATTGTAAAATTTAAAATAAATGCTTATAGCAGACAAAGAATTTATTAGACTAAAATGTGAGATTTGGATGTAAATAACACTGACTTCATTTCCAAAACAAGACATCATTTTTACCATTTAACTTCAATATCAAATATTAGCACTGCATGATAGTATTCTGACTCCCTGATGTTTTTATAACTCTTGATAGACTTATAGGAGTGAATCATGAGTTAAAGTTCTGTAACATATGCAGGCAACTCCAAAAGTAATGCCTCTTATTTATTTCCATAGAAAATACAACAGAATACAACATAATGACGTTATTTGATAGAGCAAATTCTTAGCTGCAGAACACTCTTGTTCAACATAGTTACTATTATCAGCTATACATTTTCACTAGTGATGAGAAAGAGCCTGTATACCACACTCATAAAAATCTGCACCAGTGGAGGTGACCTACTGTTCCACAGATGTTACGATGGTTTTATAGCTGAAGTATACCACCCACTACTTCACTATGTGTACATCTACTGTTTGGTCTCCATAAATGTTCAGCAAGCATCAGTGAATGTCAGTGTGTGCCAATGGGTGCCCTACTAAGGCATGTGGAAAATAAAGACATGGTGACGGGGGTAACCAAGATGGATTCACCAAGGGCAAATCATGCCTGACAATCATGGTGACCTTTTGTGATGGAGTAACAGCTTCTGTAAAAGGAAAAGCTACTTATATCATCTACCTGGACTTGTGCTTGAAGATGACACCAAGCTGGATGGAAGTGTCAATCTGTCTGAGGGTAGCAAGGCCCTACAGAGGGCCTGGACAGGTTGGATCTACCAGCTGAGACCAATGGGATGAAGATCATTATGACCAAGTGTTGGGTTCTGCACTTCAGTCACAACAACCCTGTAGTGCTACAGGTTTGAGGCAGAATGGCTGGAAAATTGCGTGACTGAAAAGGGCATGTGAATGTTGGTTGACACTAGGATGTATGTGACCCATCAGTGTGCTCAAGTGGCCAGGAAGGCTACTGGTATTGTGGCTTCTATCAGAAATAGTGTTGCCAGCAGGGCTAGTGAGGTGGTTGTCTCTCTGTACTCAGCCACATCTTAAGTACTTTGTCCAGTTTTGGGCCCCTCATTAAAATAAAGACATTGAAGACCTCAAGTCTGTTCAGAGAAGGGCAATAAAGTTGGTGAAGGATCTGGAATACAAGTCATGAGGAGTGGGACTGGGATTGTTTAGTCTGGAGAAGAGGAGGCTCAGAGGAGACATTATTGTTCTTTACAACTACCTGAAGCGAGGTTGTAGTAAGGTGGGAGTAGGTTTCTTCCGTCAGTTAACTAGTGATAGAATAAGAGATAATAGAGTTAAGTTGTGCCAAGGGAGATTCAGGTTGAATATTAGGAATAATTTCTTCTCTGAAAATGTGGTTAGACATTGAAACAAATTGTCTGAGAAAGTGGTGAAATCACTGTCCCTGAAGGTGTTTAATGAAAGAGTAGATGTATCACTTAGGGACATGGTTTACTGGGCAATATTGGTGGTAACTGGACAGTTTGACTCAATGATCCTAGAGGTCTTTTCCAAACTTAATAATTCCATGATCTCTTACAGTGAATCCAATTTCTGACACTTCATTCTTTTCCATTGTCTCATATCATACTGGACCTTTCTGGTTTAAGAAATCAAAATATCACTATGTGCTTGTATGAAATTTACAGGTTCTTTATTTTTCCTTGAAAACACAATGCCCTTTTTATTGAAAAGGTAGTTTAAACATAAACTCAGTATTTTTTTGTGTGTGATTTTTAAAAGAAAAAATTACAACTTTCTACTCGTTGCTCACATAGATATTTTGAGTTTCAAATATCAGATTACTGTAAAATAGATTTATGTTAGTTTATGCTTATAAACAGTGTAGGCATATACAACATCTCTAATCTCCAAGCTAGTCCCAAGACAGTACCCTAAATTACTGCAACACAGGTTATATCTGAAGTAAAATAAACAAAACATACATTAAAAACAACAATAATAATAAATGGATAATAGCACTACTCCCACTAATTTTTACTGCTTCCTTTCAAGAATGTCATGACAAAGAAAGCAAAGGCACAGTATTTAAATAATAAAATTAGGTCTACTTCAGGACATGCTTTCTTGGAGTCTGCTATATCTCAATAAAAATGTGGAAAAATCAGAATTCTGGAAACCCTACAGATACTGAGTACTATAATGAAAGAAGTTGTATCTAAGCCTTTGGTAGCAAATGGATCAAGGTTAGCCAGTATGGTACCATGTACATTTGAGCAGCTAGACAAAAAATATAGAAAACAATACTTGGAGCATTCTGGCAAATAATAGCATCAACAAGTTACATTTCAGTCAGCTATGGGTTAGATGGTTAGGTGACTTTTTTATTCAAATAAACAAAGTCTGAGTTAATTGAAGGAGTAGGACATCCTATCAAATAAAATTATTGCTGATCTGTCAGCTATTTCACAGTTCAAACAGGACTCAATTCATTGCCATTGTGATTTCCAACCAGAATTTCAGCTTTTTATTGTCCGTGGAATGAAAATCAGTATTCTGACTAGATGCAAAATTAGTATATTTTAAAATTATGAGAATTATTTGCATATAAATGTACTGAAGTCTCAAAATTATACTTGTAGTTTTGCTCTACTGACTTAGAATGATAGTGTTTTCAATGAGATTTCAATGAGATTACCAAGAGAGGAATTTACAGCATGTATATGGATGAAAGAACAAATAAACTGATCAAGCTGTGAAATCCATGTAAACCTTGAAAAAAGATATAATCAGTCTGAACACTACTTTAGATCATTGCCTATAATGCTGAAATCTAAAGTGTTTTCTCTATATTTATTATATTAAATTTATTTTCATTTGAATTTTCCAGACATTTTCCCTTGCTAATGTCTGGACAAGCAATGCTATGATTTTTTTTTCCTGTCTGCCTTTTATATCTACTGTTGCTGCTTCAGGCTTTGGAGGCTTGTTACCCTTTCCTCGCATTTACTTTAACATCTGGGAAGAAGTAGAAGCTGACTATGCATGAAAAGTGAACATACGAGAGAATACAAGCAAACTTACAGCTTTTGAAGTGGAAGGGTTGTTTCCTATTAATACTTATAACTCCATTAGTAAGTAGATTTAAGCAGTCCTGCATGTAAATGCTGATTCACACATTCCTTGCACCTGATAAACAGGGTAGGGAAAACTATAAAGCATAACAGGACTATGCTTATATATATGCACACAGAAATAATACACATATTAAAAATAAAAAGCCTGTTGATTTTATTACTGTCAATAAATAGCAATCATGTGTTCTTTTTTTTTTTTCCTCCAGGTATTAAAGGGCACATCTAAAGAGTCGTTAAAAAAGTCAGCTTACTAAATATGCCTAACTCTGTGACCTGTGTCTGACCTGTGCATTCAACATTGCATGCTTTTGCAACAGAGATAATAATTTCTTTCTACTTGAGAACAATACATTAAAGCTGTTGATACACTTGAACTTAAAGGGTGAGTCTACATTTTAACACCAGAGAGTCAGAGAGCTTTAAAAGGAAGCAGTGAGTAGAAAAGTTCATGTTGAAATGCCTGAGTTATTTTCTATGTCTTTTATTATCTCATCCACACAGTTACCATACACAACTCTCACAAACACAAAAAGTAGACATATCAGAACTGTAGCGGATCAAGACCAAACCCCATTTAGCTACACAATATAGAGTGCGTTGCATTTCAAATGAATGAACAAATGACGAGTCATTCTAGATATTCAATTAAGGCTTACATAGTGGTACTTAACACTGAATAAGTATTACTGAATTAATATAACTACTTGAATGAATGCTGCTCACAGTAAAATTGTAAAAGTTATTTTGATCTTCTTGGAATTTCCAAGTGACTCAATTAGGTCACTGAAAAAGTTTTCATACAAATGATTTCTTTGGAATTTCAAACGTAAACATATTTTATCCTTTCCCTTTCTCATATAAACTTACTTAGTTCAGTAAATAGCAGATGTTAGAAATGCTTAAAAGAGTCAAATTCTGACATGAACTGCATAAATAACATTTAAAAAAGATACTTAATACACTAAATCTTTGATAAATGATTCTAATTATTTTTGTAAATGAAATCCAGGATTATAACTTTGATAGATTTAAAATTTAGGTACTATGATTTGACAAGTACTCATCCTTCTGTTAATTTTTTGTCCTAATTCAAAGGCCAGAAGTAATGACTGTTTTTCAAAGACTAATATGACATATTCTGATGTTAATTTAATTTACTTGCTCTATAAGCAACATTTAACTGTACCTAAGCAGTTTCATCAATATACAATTAATGACTGCATGGATCATCATAGGAAATTGTATTAATTTGACAACTGACTCTAACTCTGTTCTATTTCTTT
The DNA here is from genome assembly GCF_019232065.1 of Centrocercus urophasianus. Lineage (NCBI taxonomy): Eukaryota > Metazoa > Chordata > Aves > Galliformes > Phasianidae > Centrocercus > Centrocercus urophasianus. The sequence goes on along the minus strand of NW_024884364.1, from coordinate 65,477,267 downwards.
TGTCAATTTGGTATGAGATGTACAAAATAACCTGAAGCAATATCAGAAAGATGTGCAAATAGCAGAGAAAAAAAGTGGGAGATGAATTTTAGATCTTTTGTTAATCCTTTTTCCCCCTCATCTACTTGCTTTATTCTGCCTCCTCTTACACATTTCTATAAAAATTCCAAAAGTAGTTTGATCTTTTTTATATATAAAATAACTACTACAGGTAAATTACTTTGGTAAAGATGTCTTATTCATCTCTGGTAGATAACTCCTCCGATAATATTCTCCTTATAGCAATTTCGATGACAAGTTAAAAAAAAAAAAATCAGTTATTTTTCATCTTTACTCTTTTGAGGAATTTTTGAGAAGAATATAAAGTATCACTAGCAATATAAGCTTGCATTGACTCTCCTAATACTATCTTCAAAACTTTTGCTATTGCAACTGGAGATATGAGTAGTCTTTCCAGAGAAAATTATAACGGTACACATACATCTATTTATATGTATGCATTGCATGTGTTTAGCATACATATGTCATACTGTACCTTATGGAGATCTGTGAGTGTTTCTTTCTATTTAATATTTTTGGATTGCGAAAGGTCTCTGTCTTTCATTGTTGTCCTTATTCTTTAACTTTTAGACATTAGGAAGTATTACTTTTCGGAAAGGGTGGTCAGGCACTGGAACGGACTGCCCAGGGAGGTGGTGGAGTCACCGAGCCTGGGGGTGTTCAAGGAAAGGCTGGATGTTGTGTTGAGGGACATGGTTTAGTGGGAGCTATTGGGAATAGGTGAACGGTTGGACTGGGTGATCTTTTAGGTCTTTTCCAACCTTGGTGATTCTATGATTCTATGATTCTATGAACTTCCTTAGTCTAGCTATCTGTTTGCACAGTAATTAGTCCACATATATATATCTTGTGAGAGAAAGTTGTATGCAGAGATCTAAAAACATAATTGCAGTCATTTACCATGTTCCCCTGTTCCCCTTTTGATGGACAGATATCAGTTAACAAAAGGGTGAAACAGCTTCAGATTGCAGCTGGTCTGATCCTGCACTCCTGTCTAGTAACGCACGGAAGATGTACTCAAGTGTTCTGCCAATATTAGTACTTCTGAGGCAGTAACAATGAATAGAGCTGAATGATGTGAAAATAATAAAAATACCTCCTTTCCAGGGAAAGCAAAGAGCAAGTTTCTGCTTTGTGACAGAAGTCTTGAACATTTTACACTTGTATAAATAGCGAATAAGTTAATTTGTGCCACCTATTTAAGAAAGTTGAACAGGAGAATGGAGGATGGAAAATTAGAAAGAGAGAGGCAGAAACTTACTGGCTTACTGATATCTCAATATGGGAGGAAATTTTTGTTAAGTCCTCCTAAAGAAGAAGTAAACTGAAAGATTGTGGTATGCTTAGAAGCGAGGGAAATATAGCCATTGCCAAAGTAAGGAAGGCCATAATGGTGCTGCGCAGATTTTTATTTATTTATTTTTTTTTCCCTGCCTTCTCTCCTATTTATAGCAACTCATTCCCTCACATGGAGGCTGTCAGACTCAGAATTTTGCAAGGACTGCAAATCTCTTTTTGTAGTCAAAGCTGTGAACAGACGCACAAAGGAAGACAGAAATTTTATAAAAGAATCACATGAAAGGAACAGAAATTTTTAAACCTGAGATACTGTTGTACTGCCAATAATTCACAGATGTATAGCACATGGGTGTGCAAAGCTGTGACTGTTAGAGGTGTGAATAGAGTTCTTAGTATGTTCATTGAATAGAAAACGTACCCATCTGTTCTGTTGAAATAGTAAAATCTAAATCTAAAATCTCATACGTTTGGGAAATTAACATTTCTGTAGAGTGACATAAGAGAGGTAACAAGGTACATTCCCTGCTACTGACATGGGTAAACTTAGGTATAGGAAAGTAAATATTCAGGGCTTAAGAATGAGTTATGCTTTTTTTTCTCGCTTATATTTCTGACATGTCATTTCCTGTCTATTCATCTACAGTTCATGTTATCTTTGCAGGGCAGAGCAGTAGTACTCTTTTGTGTGTTATGAATGGTGACATGGAAATAGAGCAATGCCTGATAACGTGCACGAGATAGAATCTTCTTTCTAACTTAATTATTTGGGGATTGTTATATATCCTGGGTTTCAGTAAATAAATAAATAAATAAATAAATAAATGGATGAACCTATTTGATTTTGCTTTCTAAAAACTCATTTATAAAGGAAGTTGAGACCATTGGAAGATAATGATTTAAAAATTACAAAAAAGACTTGTATGCTTCAAAAAAAAAAAAAAGAAGCTGAGGACCAAAATGTTTCCACGCAGCCGCGCCCTCAGCTTGCTACACCTCTGACTCTAAATCTGAAGACATGCACAGTTCTTGTCTAAACTGTAGTCATAGATCTTTCTTTAAATTGGGATGAAAATGATCGCAGCTCCTCACCAAGAACTGCGATAACTACAGTAATTTACTACTTTGGTACAACTGGAATTCCTCCCTCACAGAAGAGGAGGTTTCAGCTGTGAAAAAGCAATAGGCTATACTGATTTTCTAGACAGGCTGTATCTCCTCCTCCTTTTGTTGTTTAAAAACTGTCCTAGAGAACAGCAAATAATGGACAGTAAAATGTAAGAATATCCTGTTTTTGCATGCAGAAGCTATGTTACTGCGGAGAAAGAAGAGTCCTTAATTTCCCTTTTTTGTTTCCAATTTTATTTAGTAATAATCAGTCACTGAATAAATAGTATTAAGAATATAAATAATAATAATAAGTATCCTCCCTATTTTGAAATAGAAATAGTAGACAAACTTTTAGTATCTCAGTTGAGTGTCCAAACCACCTCTTTAAGTATTTGCATCCCCTGTTAGCTAAATACCATGTAATTTTTCTAAAATGTAGTTTTCCTTAAGAAAAACAACTCTTTTTCACTGCTGTGCACAAAGCCAAAATAAAACTATGAAATACTGAATTCTAGAGCAATTTTGAAAACTGGATTGCACTAATCACTATATTACAGAGAAGTGATTTCTTCTGCTTTCTTCCTCTCTGTTTCAGTCTTTTAGCCACCCCCACAGAATCTTGACCTTTCACAAGTGCAAAACAAAATCTCTAACAGGTGAAATGCAATTTCAAATGTGCTCTACATGACTTATGCTATAGTTATGCTTCTACTGAACTATTTTCCATGTGAGTTGTTTTCTCTTGACTAAGTGAAAAAGTTGTTTGTGGATTTTGGGAGTGTACGGAGATACCAGGCTTCTTTCAGAAGAAATAATAGAGCTGGGTAGATTCTATGATGTTTATCATTGTGCTAGAAATGCTGAAAGGTCACATAGCAACGTGAGTCAAGAAAGCTGTGCTCAAATCACACCTCTGGAAAAATTGGCATGACTCTGTTCCACATAGTTATCGTTTGCTCACTGTTGGTGGCCAGTCAAACAGGAACTTTCAGTGCTGCCAGGACTGAAGATTTTTCTCCAAGAAATCAGCCTCCCACTCTGCAAGACTGCAAGTTTTTTGCTGCAAATGAATCAGTGCCAAGATTAACTTTTCATTGTATTCGATCAAAATAAAATTAAAAACGCTGAAATGTAATATCAAGTATAATCAAAACAGAGAAAGATTGGCAATTTGCTTCCAGGAAGAACATTTTAATCTGTAAAATCAGTGAAGAAAGCCTGAAAGTAAAATGAAAGTTTCCATATCGTAACTGCATATAATCTCACCATCAATGGGCAGTGTCACTGTGTAATAGTTAAAAAATTTATGTACATTTTCAGCCTCGGGCAATGAAGGCTCAGTATATTCATCTTGACCCGCGTGATGCACTAAAAGCAACCAGTGACATCTAACTCTTTCCTACAGCATGGACATAAAATCTTGCAATCCAAAACAAAAGGCAGTAAGTAATTTATTTGCACTTTGTGCTATTCATAATTCATATTTTACGTAATTTGTTTGATAATATTCAGATCATCAGTAGAAAACACTGAAGGGAGACATTTGTTTCTGAAATATCTGTTCATTAAATCCTAGTGGTCCCTCACATTCATTGCTACTATGGTTTTCTTCATTATTCAATAGCACTTTCAATCCCCAAGTGTGTGACTTTCATTATTATAGATCATTTTTCCTTAGGATGTGTGATTTAATTTTAATGTAGGAATCTAAATCAAAATCCTTTCCTATTTAGTAGCTCTCTAGTGTAATAAAAGAGAGTGAGGCTTAGCCCTATGCTTTTGTGCTCAGGAGCACTTTGCTATGTATTTTAATCATAATAAAATCAATAGGAAGGTACCAACAGTGAAAATGAGGAAGAAAAGTCCCCCATACGGAGCTGGAAAATAAACTTTGTTTTTAGTTGTGTTGTTTTTTTGTTTTGTTTTGCTTTTTTTTTTTTTTTTTTTCCCTAGAGTGCAAAAAAGCTGCAAGCAAATAACTTCTTAATTCTTCATCTATCAGAGTTTAACCTTGTTTGTCCTCTTGTGTATAGACGGAATCAACTGAAAGGTTTTCTATTGGAGTTATCCATGTCTGAAGTTGAAATAGTGTGTGTTTTATGAAACTTATGTTCTCTCTTAGTTCCGTAAAAACATACCTGGATTGATCACTATGGCTCACTCACTCTTGGTGCATCTGGGACTGCAACACCAGTGAAAACTTTTCTCTTGCTGGCACATAGCCAACGCAAGCCATGATCAAACACTGAAAATTATTTTTCTCTTTTACACTGGGGAACAACTGTGTTAAAAGACGTCTTCCTTTCCTAGCTCCAGGAGAATGAGGCACAGACAAGTGTAACCACTCTGGGTGCACTGAAACCAGACTTAAGGCCTTCCACAGTCAATGCTTCATTGCACAAGTGTGAAGGAGAATCAGCATATTTTTTCTTACTCACCATTTTTTTTAAAGCATGGCCTAATCAGCAGCTTCACAGAAATGTTTTGGCTTGTGCATATATATATATATATATATATTTCTGTCTGAATATGAAGCTGAATACATGGGGTATTATGTTATTGCAAAAATCATGTCATTTATACCTAGGCATGTTAAGTAAGTCTTGAGATCAGATTTTGAGATTGATATTGTGCAAATATAAATGAAGTTAAAAAACAGACTGGAAATATATACAATGTTAAAGAAAAAATAGAGCTGAGCTGGGACTTAGTTTCACAGAATATGAATATGTTCCCTGTTACTTGTTAGTCTCTCAACTGCTCCACTCAAAAATTGGAGAGATGTAGAAGCAAGGTTCCCTGGTTGAAAATACCATGGGGATAGCAAGAAACCTGGAGGCAATTTTTATCTAAAATATGGAAAAATACATTTTTCTATCTTATTATATTAATCTCAGGTATTCATGGTATCTTTATGACACTTCAGCTTAAACCAGTAACTACAACTGACTAGCAGATGATTATACCGTTCTCAAATCTGTGCTGCTGCTGTTCCTAATAGCGTTTTTTGGTTAAAAAAATCCTGGCTTATAATATAATACCTAGTATCTGCTAGGGGTACTTCACTTTCACTTCTGTAAGCTTAAGAATCTTTTACTACCGTGTGTTGGAAGCCTGTCAGCTCTCGGGAGGTGAGCAAGGTTGATTACGTTCAGGAGGTGGCTGAATGTAGTCGTTCCTTCTGTAATGCATTGGAGAGATCTTGTTGTTCAACAGCGGGGCCTGCTCCTCTCACTGCCACTGAGTTCTTGCCCTGATATGAGGTGGAGGTGGAGGCAATACACATTTCTCCAAGGTGAGGACAAAGCTATTGTTGATGCATATTCTAGCTCTGTGTGGGAATAAAGAACAACACAATATGAAATATCGTAAAGAATCAGCTTCGGCTGCCTTACAGAAAAGATGCTGAGCTGAGCCCCTTTTACCAGCAGAAGTGTTTCTTTCTGAGTGGGCTTTGATGCAATTTTCAATGATTTCTGATCTCCACAGCTGTATGCTACTGCTCTCCACCTTTGAGGGCTATCATTTCTACAGTAGGATGAGTCCATTTCTGTGAGGATCAAGTGAACTGAATCATGTTTCTGCACCCATTGTACCTCTAGCTCACAATGACATTTTCACACTTACCTGCAAGAAGTGGTTGGGAATCCACTTTATCTCCATGATATCTTACATACTTGCTGTGGTCCATAAAGAGTATTCTGGTGGGCCTTTTAAATGAGCAGTTGTCTGAATTTCATGTGGTGGCCGGCTGGAGCCATTTTGCCCATCAAACAGATGGCTCTTCTCTCTGACACATGTTTTTTCCTATTTCTTTCTTCATTTTTAACTTGGCTCTGTAAACAGTATTATTGCTTTGTACATTTGCCTGTCCAATTTCAACTCAAATATTTAAGGCTGGAAAAAAACTAATGAATTAATTCTTAATTAGAATCAGGACATATGCCAAACAATTCATTTTGTCATTTGAATGGCAGAAGAAAGATGTTGAAACTCACATAAATATGTACGTTCTCAAATGTAAGTATTTTTTAATTGTATTAAGTATATAAGACTGACTACACTAGACTTCATACCTGACAAGCAAAGGAAGAGTTGGGAACAGCTTCTGATTATCTTTCTAGCTAAGACTTTTATTTCAAAGCCTCATCATTTCACTCACAGTAAAAAAGAAATGATAATTAAATTTATATATAACTAATGTTATAACAATCTTACAAAATTAGTTATAATTCTTGGCATTTTTAGGCTCAGAAGTCTCAGATATTTCTTGCACATATATTGCTCATACATATATATATTGCAGATATTTGTTGGACTATGTGTAAAATTATATGGTAAAACAGATATTTTGCATATGGAAAAACTAATAAGCAATTATTGCAAGAAAAACCTACTTTTTGTCTTGTTAGGAGCTGTCTGTATCCTACCTTCAAACCTTGCAGACCATCTGCCAGAATGATCATGAACCAGACATTGCTTGACAGTATGTGAGTCTGGTACAACAGAAAAAACCATTCTGAAGTATCCTTTTCCAAGCAGAAAAAATATTCAGTTTGAACTAATTGATACTATTTTCACTGTTTTTTAGCCCCATTCATATGCACTGTAATGACCCCTATTCTCTTCTCACCCCTCAGGAAACATCAGTAAAACGGGTCTTTTTTTCATGTTCATTAAAATTTTGTTTTCACAAATGATTTTTTTTTTCTTTATTTTTGTTTTTTGAAAACTGAAGAAATCTAAATTGAAATTGTGTTATTTGGCCTCTTTGTGAAAACAAAACAAAAAAAAACCAAATAAAAAAAACAAAGGGCTCATTGTTTGGAATTTACTTGGGAAGTCATCACACAGGATGCCATCTCACTTCTCCAGCAAGGGAACACTTGATGCAAGGTGGAAAATTTCCTGGATTCAGTGGTAACTTAAAGCTGATGAATCCTCTTAGAAAAGAAACACATTAATCAAGCTATAGCAGTATCATTTACAACATAAATATTTTATGTCTCTAGTGGAAATTTTCTGTTTCAGAAGAAAGTGGATGATTTTCAAAGAAGAACAAAAAAGGCTGAAATCAATTTTTCTCTCAGATAATAAAGTCAAAGGAAAATTGCTATCACTTAATTCTTCTTTCAAAATTGGTTGTTGTAGTATATTAGATTGCCCACTTCATTTTTACCAGCTCTGAATGAGCTTTAACATGCAAACGCGTATCTCAAATCCTCAGTTTCTCCTTTATGTTACGAAACACAGTGCTGCTAATTCATGACACATTTATGTTTCTGGGTTTTTGAGAGTATGAATTTTCTCTTCTTATAAAATTATTCCTCCTTGATTACTTCACTAGAAACATTTTGAAAACGGTGTCAAAGTTGGTGAATTTATGGATGCTGACAGAATTTTTGTATGGTAGATGTAAAGTCAGTCAGCAGCTCTTCTCAGCTTTGTCCAGTGCAGTGTACCATTCGAGACAAAATGACAGTGATACAACTTATGGTCCCATGTATGAGGACTAGCCAGAAAAAATTGTAATTCACATCCAGAATTTGTCATTCTTAAAAATGATCATCTTATCTGTATTTTTATGGAGCCCTGTAACTACCAGCCTGGATTCCTCTTTGAAAATAAGTACACTTTCATAATTTATGTAAAGGGCTAAGAATGATGTTCTACAATCCTGATAGAATATCTCTATTCTATTTCTTTAAAAAGAAAAAAAGGAGACCTCTTTCTTATTTTCATTTTCCCAAGCTTCTGCCAGTGCTTTCAAAATACATCAACATGCAAGACAACACCCTGTCCTCATTTCTACACATTGTTTGTGTACCAGAGTCAGAACTGCCATTTCACATCACAGTACATTGATTTTTAATGTTCTTTTAATTTAGGTTAAAGATGCAGAAATCTTAGTTCAGTTAGGCTGCATGATGACCTGCATTTGAACTTCTTACCAGCTGCTCCTAGGTCTTAGACAACAATTCTTTCTTTAAAACCACAATTAGGAAAAAAAAAAAAAACAACCCACAAAACCAACCACAAAAAACAACCACAAAGTGACACTATAGACTGTTTTTAATTAAGTTTTAACATTATTTTTGTGCAGTCAATAACAAATAAGTGCTTTCGAAATGGTTGTAAGGCGTGCGGGATTTATACAGATGGAATAATCTCACTTACTTCTGTCTAATTCCCTCTTTAGATCTATTGCTGTTATCTGATTTACTAAGACAAGGCAGCTGGTATGCCCTTTTTGAGCTAGCTTTGCAAGATTAAATTCTGCCACCTTGACCTAGCATAAATATTGAGAAATGACACAGCCCAGGTTCATCATGGGATCTGGTGCATGAAATTAATGCTGGAAAGTAGGATAACGCAGTGACAGTGACTTGGATGTGTCGATCTGGATAATTCTGTCTCTCTTGAAAGAGGGGAAAAGTTCAGTAAGACACCACTGCCTTACTAAATAAGTGCAAAGGAATAAAATGTGTTCTCATATAAGCTATGTATTGGTACAGAGTAGTAGAAGGAATAGAATATTAACATAGAAGTGATTGATATTCTCTGAAATAGAACATTTTCAGAATTTCAAACAGGCTACTTGTGTCTGATTCCACAATTTACGTTTAGTTCAGCTAGCAAAAGAATAGAAATGCTACTGAAAAAGCTGTAGCAATGCAACTGATCCTGCAATATCAGTAAAGCAAAGTTCCTATTAACTTCATTGGATATTTTAAGCAAGCAAAGACGGAAAAAATGACTCTTATTTTTCAACAGAAAGAATGACTAATGTGGGTATATTTTTAGTATATTTTTATTATTCTTGCAAAGCCAATTTTAGCTTAACCATCTCTTTTCAAGTCATGATGAAAAGCCATAAAAACTGTTGTATTTTGGTTCCATTGCCAAAGGCAAACTGGCATACAACTTGCACAAGACTGCCTTGAGCAGTATTCTGTAAACTAAACGATGATTATGCGTATACGAATACTGAGCCAATAAAGCACAGAATTTGCTATTCACATTTATAACTGCTGCATGGTATTTTTTTCTCTCAAGGCAAAGAAGGTTTCTTTTCCTATTAACATGCAAACAAAGTCTAAATTAATAAATTAAATTAATTTATAACTTCTTTCATTGATGAAAATAAAAATGGATGATATTTTGTTGTGGGTTTTTTTTTTTGTTTTGTTTTGTTTTTTTGTTTTTTTTTTTTTTTACTATAAATCTTAAAGTACTTATTTATTTCCAGATCAGACTTTTGCTGTTTGATCAAGCTAGACACTGTAGTGCCTAATAAAATAATTATTTGGTCTGCAATAAATGTCATTCTGAAGTACTGTTGGAGTAAAAGCTTCTAAAGGGCAAAATTGACATAATTAAAAAAAAAGAAATATAACCTCAAAAATATCCACCTATAACAGATGCTGTAGCATATGGCTAGGATTTAAGTGAGTGCATACTTGAACACAGAAAATAAATAAGGGCATGACAAGACTCCCCCTTCCTCTTTTGCCCCATAGATACACCAATCACATGGTCACCAGATGGCATATACAGAACTTTGAATGCAACACAATATTTATAGCTACCAATTTGTGGCCTTGAAGTCTGAATAATAAAACACTCATTTCATAAGGCTGAATAGAAGCACTTTCATGTAGTTTATTTTTTTTTATTCAGAGCACAGAGCATTTGTTTGTGCAAAAAATAATTGGGCAACTTTGTCTTTGAGGCAATGATCTTAAGGCCGTTTTGAATATAGCAAAGTTGAGATCTAAGTCTAAAAATTTTTAATGCTCTAAGTTAGTTTTGAAGAAAAGCTGTACAGCTCCCTGATGTGCCATGGGAGTTGTTAAGGGCAGCTTTGCTCCAGGTGCTGTCATGGGATGTCCCTCTCAGCACCATGGTGTTGGCCTAATCCTGAGGCACATTCCACGAAGTCTTTTTAATGCATTTATTACCAGAGCAATAGCCGGGCTAGGCTGTCTCTTGAAGCACTATCTTGTATGCTCTTACTTTCCAAGACCACAAGAGGGAGAACAAGATAATAAAGCCACAGCAGAAATAATTGCATACCCAAATCGTCTTTCAGATTCACAAGCCCTGTCTCTTCTACCAATTTTGTGGGTATAAGTAGATAAGTATTTTACTTTCAAAAACTTAAGGTCTTCACAATTGAAAGATAAATAAAAACTGTCACTGACACTAGAGCAAGTCTTGCTTTTATTCTATACCATGCTCTTGTGGGTCTGGTTGTTCTTACAGAAAATAATGCTAAATGCATCATAAGAAAAAAAAAAAAAAAGTTTTTAAATAATTGAATGAAAATGGAAATCCACTTAACTACAAAACATTTACACCTTCAACATTCTTGTAGTAAAATAGCTGTAGACTTGTCTTTGATGAAGTCTACATAGCTTGCATAGATTTTATTTGTTGCGAGACTTCAGTTAATTTGAAAACATTCTACTGAATAAATATTTAGCTTCGTGTTTGGATATTCAGTTTCATATTCTGATCATTTTTAAGGAAAATAATTTTCATTACAACACAAAATTCTAGTTTCACTTGTATTAAAAAAATAGAATGTCAACATGACTTTATACAGATTTAAGAACACAAAGCACAGGAAATAGGTATCAATCCATCTGGAATTAAAATGCTTGGAATTAAATTATATATTTTACACTATACGTATAAATAAAAATATAAATTATATGCAATTTTAAGTATATAAACTGAGCAATTGTAACATTAATTATAATTGTTATAATATATGGTTGATGAACATAAGTAGTATAAATATTATTATATCTCATTATCATTTTTGAGTGCTTATGTAGCTGTTTTCATGAGCTTACTATTTTATAACAATGATGAACAACATATGTAAAGAAGATGAGTGAAGTATATCCTGAGCTGTAAAATGCTCTTTCCATTTTTTCCAGCTTTATTACTTGAGTTCTGCATTGTTAGCGTGGCTGTTTGAAGACCATCAGGGGAATACAGCAATTCATAATTTTACACAACTGAATACAATCTGTTGATTACCTTTTAATGTGAGTACTGTAGTGATTTTGTTTGTCAGAAGCCACGGGGAACAAAGTTGAATATTATACATTAGCAGTGTCCATTTAAAGTAATAAGGAATATAATTAGATCATAAACAGAGGCATGATTTTAAAATGCACTCTTATACTTAATGAGATGATATTAAAAGCTTCTTTGGCTATAAATAGAATGTTTGCATTTCTGGGAAAAGTGTATGGCTTCTAATTAAAAAAAAAGAGTGAAAGGAAGTGAGATGCATAAAAAAAAAAAGCAGATGTATGACTGTATTTCATTTTGCAGTAAATTTTATATTATTTAAGAATGGATTTTTTTTTTTTTTTTTTTAATTGTATTTTCTATTTTCTTGTTTCAGCAGATAAAAGAAAAAAAAACAAAAAAAAAAAAAAAGGTGGAGCAGCTTAATGATTTCAAAGCTTTTTCTAATCTTTTGCAAGCAATCATAAAAGACCAATTAAATTACATAGGTAGAGCTTTGTAACAGGAAGCTAAATATGTTTAATCTTTGGTTTTAAATGAAAACATGCTTTCAAATGAAACTATTTTTTAATTTATACATTCCTTTTAAACATTTTTATATAAGACATTGTGTACACTTTCTTCATAAAATTAGGTTGTTTTTCTTTTCATTGTTTTAAATGTCAATTCCATACTTCTCCTCTCATGTCTGACTACATAAAAGTGAGGCATTCTCTCTGAAGAAAAGAGGATGAACACAGACATTCTTTAGTAAAACAAGAACAGCAATGATTTTCTAATTTATGTGGGTGTTGTGTTTTTTTCCAAATACTTTTTTTACATTTATATTTGCTTTCCAGGAGGTGACATCTTTTATAACTCTAAGAACTACATTTTTTTGAGACCAAGACTAGTTTTCTCTAATTAGCTATTAAGAATAACAATTACAATTTTTTCATGCCTTGTCTCTTTCATTCATGGTGCAGCTAACTATTTACTATTCTTGTTATTTTAACTTTCTTATTTAGTTTGTTTTTTTTACTAGATTTACTCAAAAAGTAAATGAGACAGTTATGCAGGACATTTTTTGTTTTTATTAATATATATTTTTTTCATTTTAATTTGTTTTATATTTGTTTTACAGAAAAGGGTTAAAAAAATCTGTCAAAACCTTTAAACTAGTCTCAGGTTACAACAAACAGTAAGTTTTGCTGCATGACAGATGCTTCTCTGTCGTGACAGTAGATGTGTGGGCCACCTGGAAGACTGGAGACCATCACCTATGTATCATCATCATAAAATACTTCTTGATTCACCATCTGCCTCTATGAAATGTTCCTGAAATTAAATATCTTAATGGGAGCATGAAGTTGTGTGCTAAGGAGTAGATAAGTGAGAAACTTTGAGTTCAGTGAAGGACTAAACCTGAGCTGCGTTTGTGTATGTATATGATGCTATTGCTTTGAAAATCTATGATCTGTTGGTTTGCATGCAAGGCATCCAGATATTTACAGTAAATTTCAGATTTTATAGTATCATGCTATATTTTTGTCTTAATAAAGTTGCAAATACATTGCTAAAATTGTGTTTTGTAAAAGTTCATACCACAATATTTACATTACAGTATTTACTGTATAAATGTGCAGCCAATTACATTATCTATTTGAATACAGCCACATGCATTTTTCCTAGATCAGATTTATGTTACTGTAATGAACTCCTTTACATAGAACTTGTTCCTATATCATTTTAAAATTAATTTATTTGCATGTTTTCTTGTGTAAGGAATATCTATGGGGAAAAGGCTGGAATAATGACAGTAGTTCCAGAGAACACCTAAATGAATAATGTAATTGTTGACAGGACTACTTTTTTGCACATAGTACCAAATGTTGATAATGTAAAGGAAAGGTTCTATCTTTGATTAAACCTTGTAATTATTATACTCCGCAGATTTGCTTTAAGATCATAAAAAATATGTTTAATTCATGCTATAGATGATAGGATTTTGCTAAGGATCTTAATGTGAAGAAAGATGTAGAAGATAACCCTGAACAGGTTTGATAAGTGCTAAGGGTAATGAGAGATGGGAACTAGCTCGTGTTGATAATTGCTGTCTGCTCAGGTAAAGTTGTCTTATATATCGCTTGAGATTCTCAGTTGTCTTCACTGCCTTAGTTACCATTTGAGATTTTTTTATTTCCTTGTCACTACCAAAATCTTTTAATTTCAAATATAGTATTTCCTATTTTTACAAAGTCTATGCAGATAAAAGATTCTTCCATTTAGCTTAAAAGACCATAACTTTTGTATACATATCCAAGTGAGAGACAGTGGGAGAACATGTACATGCAGTGGATAAAGCAGGATTTGCAAGAAGAAACAGCTGGTGACCATAACATTCATTTGCAAACAGTCCTGGTTGGAAGCAGTTCCTCATCAGATGTGTTGGAGCTGCAAGAAAGGTGGCAGGGAGTCTGAGCTGTGCTCGCCAGAGCCCAGTAGCAAATACACAACCTCATCAAAGAGGTGAACATGGGAGTTTAAAAGCTCAGGTCAGCCTGAAGCATTTCAGTGTTTTAGATTCCTTATACATGCATGTCAAAAAGTAAAAAATGAAACAAAGAAATTTTATTACAGAAGACTATATAATGACAGAATACAATGTTTTTTCTTTAAGAATTTTTCTTATTTTTGCTTTTTTTTTTTTCTTTTCCCCTACTTTTAGGAATTTTTAATATATTTTTTATTATTATAAAAATTAAAAATTAAAATATAAAAATTAAAAATTATTATAAAAATTAAAAATATTAAAAAATTTATTAAAATAAATATTTTATTTATTATTATTTTTATTATATTTTTTAGGTTCAGTCATACAATATATAATATAGATAGGAAAATTTATGCCCTTTAAAAAGCCATTGCTCTGCATACTGAAAGGGAATTGCTATAGCTTTAAAATGTTTGTGGGAAAGAAGACCATAGGATTGGAAATAAAGCAAAATAATTATTTTGCCCTGCATGTGGCAGGGGGGTTGGAGATTCATGATCCTTGAGGTCCCTTCCAACCCTGGCCATTCTGTGATTCTGTGATTCTGTGATTCTGTGATTCTGTGATTTTTTTCCTTCTGTAAAGCTTACTCAAGGAGAATAACCTTTCACTTTTAATGTTATACACTAATGTCATCACAAATATTAACTACAGTTTTCACAGTATTATATAGAAAAAAATTTTATTCTATTTACATATATTATCCCAAAACTTGCGCAGTGACTATAGTTGTCTTTCTTCCTGCATTAGTCTGTAAGAAGATATTAAACTCTCTCATATATGATAATGTAGTTACCTAGTTTTATGGACTTTGTTTTTTCTTTTCCTTCAAACAATACGTTCAAGTAATTGCTTTACTCAAAAATATTTCTTATAACTATGAAGTTTCAGATGAAGATTTGTATTCAGTACAGATAGAGTGCAGGTAGAAAACTTTCAGATTCTAAATAGCTTAATATTAGGTAGTAAGTGAAGGGTTGTGCTTATGAAAGTTTCAGAACTAAGAACAAAGCTGACATCAGTGTCATTTTAAGACATTTTGAAAGTGTGATGAAACTAGAGTATGTGACTGAATCTATGTAAAAGAAAGAAAACCAAACTGAACCAAAGCAACAACAAAAACAGTTAAAACGTGTTTTAAAAATAGGAAAAAAACTCACCTTCATTAAGAGTTTCTTCAAAAGCAAACAAACATGAGTTTGGTACATCTGTGATGCTTGTAAGAATGTGTTAGGTGAGGTACGAAGCACAAGAAGCACCTGTTATTACATGCATACATACAGATACAAGTATACACATTTAAAGGTATTTCAGTGCAAACCTCCCCTCCTTCAAAGAAATCCAATTCTAAAAACTGTTCTCTCTGTAGTGAGTGACAGATTGTGGGTTTTTTTGTTGTTTGTTTGCAAGATAAATATGGCAGCAGTATAAATTATAAAAAATTATTTTTAAAATCTGGTCAGAGACACTCTCTAACCAAAATGTAGAGAAAATGGCATTTTTCCCTTTCCCAACATTTTTGTCAAACAAAGATTCAGATGAACATAATATCAAGGAAATTTTTCCTATTTTTGAAAACAGCTTTTCTTGTACTGAACAACGTACCATCATCTGTGAGAATGCCAAGAGTGGCATGAGGGTTAAACAGAGTGTAGATTTGTTAAAGGAGAGGTAAGAAGTCTTGATCTTCCATTTATTTCCAATATTCCATTTTTTTTCTGAGGTCTTGGCTTGTTTCACAAGGTTTGCAATCCCATGATTTGTAATACAGACGCATACACATATCCAATTAGGTGATATAAGGTGATTTAAGGGCAACAATGCTGGAGAAGGGTCTGTAGCACAAGTCTTATTGGGATCAGCTGAGGGAACTGAGATTGTTTAGACCGGAGGATAGGAGGCTCACAAGAGACCCAATCACTTTCTGCAATGATTTGGAAAAAGGTTGTGGAGATGTGGGAATTGGCCTCTTCTCCCAGGTAGTTAGTGATAGGACAAGAGGGATTGTCCTCAAATTGCACCAAAAGATGCTTATATTGGATATCTGGAAGAATTTCTTATTAGGAGTGGAAAGGCATTGGAATGAGCTGCCCAGGGAATTTGTGGAGTCACTGTATCTAGAGATGTTTAATGAAAGGGTAGATCTATTATGTAGGGACATGATTTAATAGGCAATATTGATTGTAGGTGGACCAGATGACCTTACAGGTGTTTTCCAACCTTAATAATTCTATGATTCTATGATTCTATGATTCAGTGATCTATTTAGAGCCATCTTTAGGCTTTAGTGTATAATTTCAGAGTACCCAGACAGCGTTTCCTTCCCAGCGTATCCTGGTGAGATCAACAGTGCTTGTTTTATTTTGGAGTCAGTCAACATCCTTTCCCTGCACAATGCATGTAACTGGAGTATTAATAAAATTAGGTCACAAGCACCTGACATAGAAATTTGACCAGTTTTTCATTTCTAAAGCAATCTACAGATATTAAATCTCATTAAAATGAAATGGAAGATAAGTGTGTTTTTTATACATTGCTGTTCCCTTCGGCCCAAGTCTTGTAAAGACTTACATGTGTGCAAGCAATTTTGTACAACTGCAACTTGTTTGCTGAATTCTTGCATGACAACAGATGTCAGCAATGTGAAAATGTAAATATGCAAATTTTATTATGCCTTAGAAATGTGGACTCTTGTTTTTATTGATTTGGTTTTGTTTTACTTGTTTTTACAGTAAAAGCAATTATTTGTTTTCTTTAACAGAAGTGCCACACTTTGACTTTTGTGCTCCTAAGTGAGGTTGTCAAGCCACAGTTTTTACTTGGGTGAAACTGAAGAGAAAGAACTCCTTAAGACAAAAGAATAATTTCTTTCCGATGAGTATTGTAGTTGCGGTTGCTGTTTTCAGTGAAAAACACAAATACAATGTCAGAAACATTTCACAATTGTCTTTTTACTTTCAGCAGATTGTTTATTCAAAGAAGGCAGCTGAAAAAAGTAAGATATTTTACAACAGTATTTTTTTAAATTTGAAATAATATATGGCTTTAAAATTATGCACATACGTTTATCTGATGTCCATAAGCTAAGTTGAATTAAACTCTTCACCGAGAATTGAAATTGTCAAATGTTGAAAATGATATTTTGTGCCAATACAAACCTGGCGTTACTTTAGGAAAAACACCTAATTGGAAAACAAGTGCAAATTTTTGCCGCTTTGCTCTAGATATAACAGAAGTGAGCTGTGCTAACACAGAACTTACATTTCACTATGTGTTAAGCCTCTGAAGTCTCTATAGGGCTCTAATGACAGGACTGACTTTCAAATGGCTTCCAAGAAAATGTTGTTCCATTTTTTTTACTGCAAGCTTCTTCATCTATGTCTTTTCTGAAATTTGACTGAGTGATCCATAACCTTATGCCCTGTTGCTCATTGTGAGACATTACAGAAGGATCTTAATGAAATATTCATAAATAAGTGAAATTTTTAATGTGTACTCTAGAAAAAAATATATATATTTGACAGATTTATTGACAATAATTCAAAAGGAGTTATTCTAATTATATAGTTTGACTTTCTACATAATCTAAATTATAGAATTGCCTTAGATTAGTGCTAAACTGAACTGGAATTTATGCACAGTGACTCTCAGACATATTTACCTACTGCTTTCCTTCTCTGTCCCCACCTCTTTACCATTGCCTTGTCCTCTCCTACTTCATTCCCACCCCTGCAGGCACAGATGCTGAGCTCATGGCCCCAGTAACTGTCCAGCTGAGAATGGAGGAGCCTGTTTGGCACTTTTGTCCATCTGAAAACTGAGGTTTCCAGAAAAAATTCTGGGTTAACATATTCAGTGAATGCACTGTGTATGATAATATATTTTCTGTGGTAATAAATTGTTCTCTTTGATATTTAGAAACTGATGAAATTTTAGTGCTGTGGGCTTAAAACGATCAACATCAAGAAACTGTATATTAGTGCTCTTTTTAAAGTGAACGAGTGCATGAGAATGCCCTTCTAACTGAAAAGGTTTTGATTAGTTTTTTTTGTTGTATTTCTTGAATTTGTTTTCTTCTTGCAGTATTGAAAAATCTGCACTATTCATAGTATTAAATCCTCTAATAAACATTTTGATTCTGAATACAATTAAGGAAAATGTGTAACTGAAAGACTGTAAATTATGATATGAATAACAGAAAAGAGAGCGACAGTGTTGAAAAAGTGACTGGAGTATGGGAGCAAGGAAATGCGACTGAAGTTCTGAAGTATATGGAAATTGCAGCTTACTACCTTATATGTACATTTAAATAAGGAAAAGAAAAATGACATAAAGTAGACATGTGGAATGTAGAATGGAGACAGTCAGCTTGTGGTATGCAACTGGACTGTATGAATGAATAATTTTAACTTCAGAACGCTGGAATAATTAGCTTGAAAGCCATGCTATAGCAATTCTGTTTCTACTTTTTCGGTCTGATATTTGAACAACTGCCTGTAGTTGGATATTCAGACAACAAATTAACTAAATATAGAATGATTGCAGATATGAAAAGCCACATCACAGTTGTTTAAATCAGTTTCTGCTTTGAAGGGAATGAGTACAGCAGATGAGATTTTCAGTCTGAAATTTTAAAAACAAGTCTTTTATCTAAAGATAAAATGGACTTACTAAATGGACACTGAGTTAGACTAAATCTGATCACTGATATATGCAAAACCTTTTCATACATTATTGTCTTCCAAGTTTCAGGAAAGGTAAAGATGAAGGGCCTACACTATTGCAAACACCATATCAAATTAGGGTTCTTATCATGTGTAAGAGGTTTTTTAGGACTTGTCTAAACTTATAACTGAGAGGATTTAGTTTTGCTTATAATTTTGTTTTTTATTTTTTCGTTATTTGCAAGACTTAATCCATTATACTAAATTATTAAATTTGTGCGGGTTTTTTTAGCATTCAAACCAAAGCTTTTAAAGTGTTTTTTTAAAAAGCTTAATTTCAAAATGTTGAAAGGGAGTAAGTAAGTAAGTTAAAGAAGGTGTACAGATGAGAAAAAGAAAAAATGCTAAAAAATCATGGATTTCTACATAAATAGACATAAAAAAAAAAAAAAAAAAAAAAAAAAAAATTAGAGGGAAAATTCCTCAAAAATGTCCTAACTTCAGTGAAAATTTCAAATCCAAATATTATTAAGCTTGGGAAGCAGTCATGTACAGAAAGCATTCACAACATTCTCCCACTCTCTGATTTCGGTAGCTCCAGAACCCAAAGAAGTGTATGCTTTTTTGTAGTACTGGCAAGCACAGAGGTTTGAAATTTCCCTTCCCAGTGTCAGCTACCAGTAATAGCTTGTAGAATCATCATAAATCTTCAGTTTATGTATTTACCCAGCTAAAGAGGACAAACAGAATCAATAAATATAATAGAGGATAAAGTTCACTGCCTGTATTCATTTAAAACGAGCTTTTTAATTTTTTTTTTTTTTTTTTTTACTAAAATCAAGGAAAGGAAATGATTTAGTGTTTGATGCTCTTTGTAATTTGGAGACAAATAGTTCTGTTTTTTTGTGGGTTTTTTTTGTTTGCTTGTTTTTTGTTTTTTTTGTTTTTTTTTTAAGACGAAATTATAGTCAGTGTGTTACACAGAGGAAGAGAGATAAGACACTGATGCATTTTGTCTAAAGGATACCAAATTTTTACTCAGCAAAAGATATGCTTCTTAGTCTTATCGAGAAACGCCTTTGTGTGTGTTTATGTCTGTGTGTGTGCGTCCTTGGCAAGTTGACTGGTCTTAATGGAAGCACCCAAACTAGTAGCAAAGGGCAGGTATGGGCTTTTGTGCATTCTTCCATTAGTAAATGCTAGCATCCTTAATGGTCGTGTCCTGCCATTTCAGCTCAATGGGGAGTGCTAATAGCCCTCAGCAACTGCCCCTTCTTCCATTCGGTGCTAGGTTCAGTTCTCTTTCCGAGGACAGGAAGGAAAACGCAGATACTGAACCATAAAAATCATTCACTGTTTAGCCTGTTATCGGCCAAGATGCTGCAATTCTATATGATAATTTTATGGAGTAAAATCTATTTAAAACGTGTTTACCTAATCTCTTTAGATAATTTCTAATAATGTTCGATAGTACTGAATACCCTCTTTAGTCAGGAAGCCCGTAGGCATTACCATTGTAATTTGCTTGCTTTCCCGACCATAGAGTTCAACAGCTTTCTTTTGTTCTACCTCTTGAACTGGCTGAGCTTTAAAAATAGTTTGGGTTAATCAAAGAAAGTTAATGTATCTCTATGGCTTAAAAGAATGTTTAAGACTCCAACAATTTCCTTCTTAAGTTTACGAAATTAAGCCTTGTATTTATTTTTCTTTAAAAGTTAGATGAAGTTATTCAGTTTTTAATACGGCCTTGCACAGGGATGTTATTTTACTTTTTTTCTTTCTTAGGTGTAGTGAAATCTAGCCTTCATGAGATTACCCTTTTTCTCACAGTTTCTGAAATACACAGTTTATTTTAGAAGTTTGACTTTTTTTTTCAGCTTCTCTCATAAGTATGGATTTATCTTGACATACTTGAGTGAATAAAAGGAGTTTAAAAGGCAATTGGCTCCAGTAATTATATTTCTGGAAGAGATACAGAAATCTATAATGACAGGTTTTGTTACGTATATTCAGTGGTGCCATGGTAAAGTTATTTATTGTGTGGTTGAGAAAGCTTTAGAAATATACAATAAAGGCAGTGTGTAAGTCTTTACAAGAGCTATTTAATCCAAATGCACTATTCACAGAATGGATTCTCTTAAAATTCAGCTCTTAAAAATAAGAAAATAAAATCCCCCTGTTGTTGATACATATTTTCCAGACTTCTCTAAATTGGATCTTTCAGTAGTTCTCTTACCATAATTAATTCTCTGTAGATATTCATGAGTATTTGGGGAAATAAATGCATACAATTTTTAAGACTTATCAAGTATTTTTTTTTCTCCTTGGCCATCTAACATTCAAAAAAGTTTGTAGAGGCATATATCATGCGAAGTGCAATTCAAGCTAAATCATAGGAGTTTTTTTGTTTGTTTGTTTGTATTCTTTTCTTTTCTTCTTTCCTATAGTTGTTATTTCTGAAATTGCTATAAGAATAAAAGGAATCAACTCAGCCAGTAGCCTGATCTGAAGCCTATTAAAACAGTAGAAAAGCTTGCAAGAACTGCAGACAGTTTTGGAGCAAATTAGAACTGGAATGTTTTTGTCTACTTACTTATCAAATGATAAGTAAGTAGACAAAATCAAATGATCAAATGATAAGTAAGTACTTTCTGCCTCATTTCCATTTAATTTCAACTGAACTATGAAGCTTTTATATGAAAAATGGAGGCAGATATTAAGGAACACATTTCATTATCATTAGTATGCCTTTCAAAAAAAAAAAAATTCCTCAGAATTAAATGCTGTTGTTGAATGCTTATATTTAGAAATAAATGTTATATTGTTCTGATTCAGTAACAGAGAAAGACAGGGAATGCTATTGCAGTCACTCATCCCCATAGTTACTAAGGACAGTAAGATTACTACCAATGAGTAAAAGCGTAACTGATTCAAATTTTTTTCCTCTCTGGCCATTATTGTTGTACGAATGATTTTTGAACACAGCACAGTTAAAATGTTTTTACAAGAATATTATATATTCTCAGCCTTAGAGGTCATATATATTTTTGCATCTCATTCAAATTATATTTTGCCTCTTGTTTCTTATTTGATAAGCCACAATTTATAAGCAGGAAGATTTTTCCTTGTATTTAAACACATTTTCTCTCTCTCTCATGATTAAGAAAAAGGTATTTTGCCTTTGCCCTCTCCAAGTTGTGCTGGAAGCAGATGTTAATATTTTATATATAATTTTCCTTAACCCATAATTGGCAATAAAGACAAAATAATGTAATGTTTCAAGATTCCTCAGTGTTAACTAATTAAACCAGCAGCAGGCCTGGAGCATGGGACAATGGCAAACTTTCAGATGAATTAATTTTATGGAAGACCAGCTGAGTAATTGGACTCCAATTACAGGCTGTTTAGCTCCCTCATCACCTTCACATATAATTAAATTCAATTGGTTGATACAGCTTCTATTTTTATGAGGGCACTTACAAGCTTTTTGAACCCCACTGTGACTTTGGATCTAGGCCAATCAATTATTACTCATTTCTCTTTCAAATGGAAATTCTCTAGATTAGTCATATCTTCTACAATGCATTGCTTCCATTAAAAAATCTGTCTATGGCATTTATAGCTGAGGCATAGATGAAGAGAAATATTTATGAAGATTTTTGTTCTTCAAACTTATTGAAGGCAGTTGTATATTTGTCAAGGGTATTGATGACTGCAGACCATGAGATTTTATGACCTATCTTGAGAGGTCATAACACATTAAGTGTGTTTGATTTACTGAATCATTGTATTTGCAAATTCCATGTCATTCTACATTACAGGTGATTACTAAAATTGCTAAAAAATAAACTTTATAGGTATTAAAAATTAAGTCGTTATTTATAGGTAGCCCTAAGTCCTGTAGTTTTTTGAGCTATCTTCTTTAACTTCTTTTCAAATGAAATAAATCCATTCTTACTAATTTGTTTTTAAAAAACACTGCTTACTTGGAGAAAACTTTAACAGCTCTTGCCTTTTGAACAGATTGTTGAAAATTTTTGAATCATTAGCCCAAAGGAAAGAAAATATAATTTTATTTTGAGAATGTAAGAACTGATTCTATTTTAAAGCAAAACATTTTGCTCTAAATTAGTAACATATTTCAATGTGCAAACAGAAAATTAATTAATGAATATCTAAAGAGCAGGTGTCAAGTAAATAGGGCCAGGCTCCTTTTGGCTGTACCTGGTGACAGGGCAAGGAGCATCAGGTATAAACTAGAGCACAGGATGTTCCATTTGAATGTGAGAAAGGTCTTGTTTACTTCAAGCATGACAAAGTACTGGAAGAGGTTTCCCATAGAGGTTGTAGAGTCATCTTCACTGGAGGCATTCAGAACCTTCCTAAACACTTTCCCTTGCAGTGTAGCGTAGGGAATCAGCTTTAGCAGGGATTTGGACTAGATGATCTTCAGAGAGTTATTCCATCCCCTATCGCTCTGTGATTCTGTGATAAGTAGACTTTACAACGTATCACCTATAACTAGACTATAAAGAGAGTAAACAAATGACTAACATTGATATGGCACCTTTTACTACTTTCTATTTTCTTTCTACTATTACTTTCTTTCTACTACTTTCTTTCTTTCTGGCACCATTTACTAGTTTATTTGTTCCAGTGTATTTCTAAACAGAGCAATGTATCGTCGGAGTTAAAACAGGAAGCAAAGAAAAATAGTAACAACAGGTCTGTAGATCTCTGTATTTTTTCTCTGCTATCTGCCAGACAGATATCTACCTCTACGAAATCCTTTGCAGAAGTGAAATTTACACAGTAGTTCACATATAGACTTCAGATAAATGCTTTTATTTTTTGATTGGTGGAGGAAAGAAAAGAGGTAGATCACCATATAGATCACCATATAGATCGCCAGCTCTACCTGGTGATCAATAAAGAAAAAGTATCAGATATAAAATATTGCTTTTCTTTAGAACTTTCAGTTAGGGAAATATCAAACCTTTCATTTGTGCTTCTTAAAACTGTTGAATTTGAATTCAAACCATTGATTATATATGTGAAAAATTTCAGTGGTACATACTTAATTACAACAAAGTTTCTATGAAATTGTATTACCACTGATTGACAAGGAAAATAAAATTTTAATGATTAATGAAGTTGTAATAAATACCAGAAAATTTACTTCCATTACCCTTCTCCTTTAAATTATTGTCATTCTTAGAAATGCAGATAGTATACATGAGATGCTTACTTTAAATCTCTGCTAGTAAATATTGTTATTCCCCTAATCTGTCCATAAGGAAAAAAAAATCCAAAATATGATATTCAGAGAAAGAAATATATATATGTTAAAAAGATATCAAAGGAATAGCCTTTCTATAATTACAATAATAAGTGTGATTTTAATGCTCAAAGTTATTATAACATCATCATTTACTCTTTTAGTCATCTTTACTGTTTCAGAGTTAAACTAAAGTGATAAAGATGTTTAAATCATGTCAAGCTCATTGGTACTTTTTCTATTTTGTTGTTTTTAAATTATAGATCAATATGAATACTTTTATTTATTTCTGCACATATAAGAATTTAATTACTGCTCTTATTAATATTATAAGTAAAGAGAGTAATCAGTTAAGTTATTCAAATCTTCCTCATGTTTTAGATCGTGAATGCTTTCATTTAGCTTAAATAAGCTCTGGTATATTGATATATAATATATTTGGTTTCTTCCAGTCTAGCATATCCATTGTACATTGATCAACAGCAATTGGTCCTCTTGATGTCACTACATGTTTATTAATACTTTCTTTCTTCTATGATGATATAACATTTATTTAATAAAGAATATAAATAATAAGATAATACAAACATACTGCACTTCCAGCAGAGAGAAGAAAATTAGCAGTGTTGTCACTACCCTACTATAAAATCACTTTAGGTGGCAGTTGGGAAAGGCAATCCTCTAGGTATTTTATTTTAGTTTTTCAAAGTCTAGAGGCATTAAATCACAGCGTTCATTAGACTTAATCATCTATTCATCATTTTGTTTCATCAAACTCCTAGTGCCACTTGGGTTTTGAAATCTTTTTTTCCTCCCTAGATAGGTTAACTGAGATCAGAATGCACAACAGATACTTCTTGTAGTGACAAAGTCAGAATCGATCAAGCTTAGAAGACAAACTGCATAGGAAGGAAAAAAAGAAGAGACTTCAGTTAGGGTACAATATTACAAGATCTGTTATTCATAAGTGAACAGCCACTTTTTCATGGATTTCTATCTGAATAATCAAAGAATAAAAATGAATGTAAGTTAATTCATGAGTACTGTTCTTATCCAGGAAATGCAAACAGGTATTAGAATATTAATGTAAACACTGCAAGTATTACCAAAAAAGACAGTTAAAAAAAAAAAAAAAAGAAAGAAAAGAAAAAAAGTAGAGTGAGAGGTGTGTTTTACGCCCTTCTGCAAAATGAAGGCCAAAGTGTTGTTGCTCAGATCTGGCATTTGTTCCCCAAACAGTAATGTCATTTTTTTTTGCCCTGATTCAAGCCAGGCTTCTTTTCTTATTCTTCTTTTTCCTCTTTTATTCTCCTTTCCAACTCATGACCAAGGACATCTACTGCACTTTCAGAAATGGTTTCAAATCAAAGGGAAAAAAGTCACAAATAAACAAACTCCATCAAATCAGAAATGGAAGTCCTTTGCCTCTACATCTGTTTTCTTTGCTGGTCCTAGGCAGACAGTTCATTCTGTTAAAAAGCTGTAGCTGATGTTAATCACTGCATTCCCCATGCACAGATTTGATCATAACCAAGTGAAAGAAACTGAAAGGGATAAGAGAAGAAAACAAAAAAGAGAAATACATATAATCTGTGCTTTTAGAAGCA
Organism: Centrocercus urophasianus; assembly: GCF_019232065.1. Lineage (NCBI taxonomy): Eukaryota > Metazoa > Chordata > Aves > Galliformes > Phasianidae > Centrocercus > Centrocercus urophasianus. The sequence continues at coordinate 65,451,671 of NW_024884364.1, read as the reverse complement.
AGCAGTTTTCTATTATGTAAATAAGATTCACTTAGGTATAAGAAAAAAATGACCTTCTATATCCTGTACTTGAATTACTTTTAAGTCTAATCCCTGCAGTTGTGTGTTGGCAATGTAGAATGTTTCTCCTTTGGCTCTGAAGATGCTTTAGCTCCTAACGGTTGATATCATCAGTGTTCTCCTCCAAAAACATTCCTCATATACAGTACAACAAAGAACAGTGTGTGCCCATGGCCTGAGTTTAACAAAGTGCATTGAGAAAGACGGCTTCCTGGGCAGAAAAGCACATCAATAACACAGTGGGAAGTGGCACCAACAGAAGGTAAACACGGGTCAGTCAGGGAAAGCTTAGTAGGTGGTGGGGCACAGATCTCCAAATACAATGAAGGGAATGACATCAGAGAGATTCATCTTTTTCTGTGCTTGAATTCTTAGTTATTAACTAAGGCATAACACCACACAGGACAACAAAGGAATAGAATCAACCAGTTTTCGGCTGCCTCACAGATGGCACTCAAATGGCAATTTCAGAGCTGCTGAGAGAATGTCTGGCAATTGTATTATATGAACCATTCAGCTAAGAGAAGGAAAAAAAAAAAAAAAAAAAAAAGTGATGCATAGATGTTCTGGTTAAGTAAATATTATTCAGACATGTAAGCCACTAGGCTTACCCAGTTTTCTGTCATTATTTATTAGGTACATGTGAATGGTGTATAAGAGTTTGAAATTCCCAAGCATCATTTTTCTGTCAAGAACTGGCAAAAAATAATAAAATACAGCCATTACATGTATGTAGCTGCTTATATTTTATGGTTGAGCAGGAAATCATTTGTTTCTTATTTTAGCTAGATTTAGCAATAGATGAGTCTTCATTACAAAACAGGCTTTTCTTTTCCATGCTGTATTAAAGTGTATTTGTATTTGCTTTTTTTATCTCTAACCTTTTTCTTAATAGGGAAATCATTAAGGAATCAGGAAGAATTTAAATGCCATTGATATCAGACAGGAAGATGATTTTTGCAAGCTATTTTGATTATAGAGTGTTTATTTATGGAACTGTTCACAGATTTTAAATGCATTCTCCTGACTCTGATTAGTGTTGTTTACTGCAATTTTTAATGTGGTTCATAAAACTTAGACAATTCTATGATCCTATGAAAAGAGATTTCTGTACATGAAAGCTTTCATACTTTTAAAACAATTGATGATTGTTTTGTAAATGTTATATATTCTTTATTAAGGAAGGGTCTGCAAGTTTTTATTCATAACCCTATCAGAAAAACTTTTCTAGCATGTGCTCCCAAAATGTGCATACTTACGTTGTGATTTATTTATTTATAATTTACATACAGTGAATATTGTACTAGAATATTATTTATATAATAAAATATTGTCAAGAATAGAAATTAAAGGAGATTATTTCTATCCTTTTTATTGTACTTTATTTAATACTGGTATAAAAATTACCAAGTTTTCCTATACCTCAGTGGATCATCTTGCACCCCACCAGGGGTGCACACACTTTATATTGGACAATTTGATCTCTAGTAATTATCAGTACTAAAAATCAAAAGCTTACTATAGAAGGAGTATCTTCGAACAAATAATGTAAAGGTTTTGTTAATTTTATCCACACAGAGATATTTTTTCCTATGTTTAAAAAGAAAATAGGTAATGGTGTAATGAGACTTCCTGCAGTACCTATTTACTTTCCCAATTAAAGCTTTCTCTTAGTGTAAATTTGATATATGTTGTTATATCTACAAATTGTTAGGATTTTGCTATAATGTAAAAATAATGTGGAAGAAATGGAGAAGTTCATGCTGGAAAAAGGATAATAATTTCTCCTCTTTGTTATACTTCCAGTAAAGTGATAAAAAGAAAAGATGAACTAGGCTTCCAGGCTTGTATATTAAATCTGAAATTAGGCCACACACATAAAAAATGATAGCTTGTGCCAATGCTTTGTATCATTTACTTTACCAAGTGTCTGGTTTATTCCAAAGTCCAGGAAATGAATTTATTTAGCTGGTATAGATTATCAGATGACTGCAATCCAGGATAGGGACAGGAGAACTGAGTTACTTGAGTAGAAACCACTTCTTATGTACCTTATGATGTTTGTTGTTTTCTGTCGTATAGATGTCCTTTGCCAAACAAGCAAAGTCCATGACAGCATGTCTGAAAAAGAGTAGCATTTTAAAAAATTATCTGTCTTGCTTTCATCTGGGAGTTAATTTTCTCCATAACAATTAATATGGATTTGTGTTTTGAATGTGACTAAAAGTATTGATAACATACTGATGTTTAGTTGTTGCAGAGCAATACTTACACTGAGCCAAGAACTTTTCATTTTCTCATACTGCTCTGGCATTGAAAAGACTGTCATATGCAAGAAGCTTATAGGAAACAGAATAAGGACACCTGACTCAAATTGACCAAGGAGGTATTCCATCTGATGTCATGATCAACAGTAAAATTGGGGATACTTGGCTGGATGTGGCTGCTGTTGCTCAGGGGCTGGGTGAGCATCAATCATCTGAGTGTGAGTAATTGAACTGTTATTGCAACAGCATCACTTGTTTTCTGTTTATTTATTTATTTATTTATTTATTATTTTAGTTTCTCTTTTCCTCTTTGTTATTAAGCTATTCTTATGTCAACCAATGTGTTCTTCCACTTTTAGCTTTTTCAGGTCTCTTGCTCATTCCATTAATAATGCGAAGTACATGAATGGTTGTGTGGTGCTTAGCTGCTTTCTGGATGAAACTGCAATATTAACATTAGAAAATGGGCATACAGATACGTAGGTATTTGTATTTATTTTTTGTATCTGTTAATCACATATGACTATTACTTGAACAAACAAGGTAAATCACTCAATTTCAGGTAGGTACAGTAAAGAATCGGTAAAAGCAAAGCTTGCTGAATCTGTAGACTTGTGAGTATTGTGTTTTCTATTTAACAGTCTGCAAAGTTGGATGCACTAGTTTCCTCTTTGTAAAGACTATATTACATGAATTATTTTTTTAATATTATATAAATACACATCCAAAAGAAATAAAGTTTTTTTTAGTTAAAAAAAAAAAAAAGACAAAAATAATCCAGTGAAGGAAAGAATAACAATACCTTCTGAATTAGGGAACCTATAATCTTTATATAATCCATTGGGCTTTCCTGGATGTATTTGGTTCTGAATTGATCTTTGGAGTTCCATCAAACTAGTAAAATGCCTGTTTTTGGTACCTACTATAATATTGTTACCTCACATTAGTCTCTGTTCCTCTCTTAGATTGGTAATTGAACAGCTTTACAAAATCACTGATTTCTCATTTCTAAATAGTAGATTGCCTTGAATATTTCGTGATTCATGGATATTAGATAAAGCCAGTCAAGAGTGAGAAGGATTTGGGATTAAAAGTAGAGTACATTGCTTAAGGAAAGCTAATGCAGCTAAGATTGTAATGACTTTCCTCGAGAAATCTTGATCTGAGTATTTCCTCTGAGAATTTAACCGAATTCCTTTGTTGATGACTGTTTCCAGGCCTTCAAATCCAAGGGATAATTCATAAATGGTTTTGTGCTAGAAGGGTTTTTTACTTATTACGTTTTTCTACTCGTTGAGGAATTAATTCCATTGTGAAAAGTAAGCCAAATGGTACTTTGCTACATGTTAAAAGTAATGATTACTACAAAATTCAAGAAAAGACAAAAACTTTTGTCTGAATCAGATTCAGTAATATGATAAATAACCACTATTCAAACATAAAAAATATCTGTAATTTTTACTTGAACTATCTATGGCAACAAAATGTGGGTTATCGATTTAGCAATGGCATAAAATGGAGATGTGGAATTACCATCTTTATGAGACTGCATATAAATTGCAATCAATCAGCAACAAAAGGTCAAAGTGACAGCTTATTCCCTGGATCATTTCAAAGATATACTCCTATTGCTGTCACCCTAACCCCTCTTCTCCTACTATGGATTTATTTTATCCAGGTATTTCATCTAGTCAACATCAGTATTTGAATTTTGTGAAATGGGAACTGCTTCTTTTTAACTGCAAAGTTGAACACAACTACAATGGCTGAATGGAACTATATGTTTTTCTTGGGATATACACAAAAACAAGAAAATCACATTATGCCTTTTCATGTTGATGCCATAAACTTCTATGGATGTGCTCTGCATGTAAAGGTATGGATATTTTAGCATCTAATTTTTTTACAAGACATAAAGATGATTCTGGGATTTCCTGTTTCCATGCTGAAGCACTGCCCAAATTTCTAGCATGATTTCACATTTCTCTCTCCTCAGAGAAGCAGGTGGTTTCAGTGGCGTGAATAAGCAATAGGAAACATATCAGCAAAGACTGATGTGGCTGTGCATTAGACTTGAAGAATCCTGCAAGTTTAGGGTAAACATGACTGCCTCCCTCTCAGGTCTGTACCAGGAGCAATCCTTTTCTCCTTTATTTGGATAGCCTGCCTGTGAGGCAGTGTGAGTTCTAGGGAAGACACAATACCTTATGATTGTAACTGAGAAGAAAGGGTTGCTTGCGATAGGTCACCAAACTGTGAGGAAATGTTAATCTGCTTGGGGGTAGGAGGGTTCTACAGATGGATCTGAATAGGCAGGATTGATTGTCTGAGGCTAATTACATGAGCTTTAGAAAGATCAAAAGGTCAGATGCTGGGTCTTGCACTTTTGTTATCACAACCCCATGAAATGCTATAGATTTGGAGCAGAGGGACTATAAACCTGTGAAGAGGAAAAAGGATGTTAATCAGCAGTCATCTGAAGATGAGCCAGTGGTATGCCAAGGTAATCAGAAAGGCCAACAGCATCCTGTTTTTGTCAATAACAGTGTAGCCAGCTGGACAATACATCCCCTGTATTCAGCTCTGATGAGGCCACATCTTAAGTACAGTGTTCAGTTTTGGGTCCCTCATTACAAGAAAGACATTGAAGCCCTGGAGCATGTCCAGAGAAAAGCAATGAAGCTCATGCAGATTGTGGAGCAAGTCTAAGGAGGCAAGGCTGAGAAATCTGGGATTGTTTAATCTGGAGGAGGCCCAGAGGAGATATGATGTCATTGATGAACAAAGGGAAGGTAACCAATGTCATTTACCTGGACTTGAGCAAGGCCTTTGACATGGTATGCCGCCACATCCTTATCTCCAGATTGGAGGGATGTGGATGTAATGGGTGGACACATGGTGGACAAGGAATCTGTTGAAAGGTTGCAGACAAATGTTGGTTCTATGGTTCTATATCCAAGTCGAAGACGGTAATAAGTGATGCCTCCTAGGGGTCAGTCTTAGGACCAGTGTTCTTTAATACTTTTTTATCAATTACATCGATGATGAAATTGAGTGCACCCTCAGCAAGTTTGCTGATGATACCATGCTGAATATTGTGGTTGACACAGTGGAAGGAAGGGATACCATTCAGAGGGACCTCAACAGACTTGAAGGCTGGCCTGGGTGAACCTAATCAGGTTCAACACAGAAAAGTACAAGGTTTTGCACTTGGGCCGGAGGAATTCCAGGCATCTGTGCAGACTGCAAGGAGCAGTCCTTGAGAGCAGCCCTGCAGAGAAGGACATGGGGGTCCTGGTGAATGAAAAACTTAACATGAGCCAGCAGTGTGCTCTTGCAGCTCAGAAAGCAAATGGTATCTTGGGCTCCATCATAAGAGGGGTGGCCAGCAGGGGAAGTTATTGTCCCTCTCTACTCTGCTCTTGTGAAGCCCCATCTGGAGTACTGTGTCCAGGTCTGGAGGCCCCAGTACAAAAGAGACAAAGAGCTGTTGGAGAGGGTCCAGAAGAGGTTCACAAAGGTGATCAGAGGGCTGGAGCATCTTCCCCTATGAAGACAGGCTGTGGGAGCTGGGTTTGTTCAGCCTGGAGAAGAAAAGGCTGCGGGGTGACGTTGTTGCAGCCTTTAGTACCTAAAGGGAGCATATAAACAAGAGGTGAATCAACTCTTTGAAAGGGTAGATAATAGCAGGACAAGGAAAAATGTTTTCAAGTTGAAGGAGGGAAGATTTAGGTTGGATGTCAGGGGGAAGTTCTTTTCTATGAGTGGTGAGGTGCTGGAACAGGCTGCCCAGAGAGGTTGTGGATGTTCCGTCTCTGGAGATGTTCAAGACCAGATTGGATGGGGCCTTGTATGAAATCCTTCTTCGTTTTGTTTGTTTGTTTGCTTGGTTCAAAGCTTGCCTCCTGAGGTATTTCTTGTGATAAGACTGACTTGTCTACGAGATGAGTGACGGGTGTTGTCGTGTGGCAGTCAACATCACTGTGTGGACAATTTTAGGTGTTTACTGGTGGAAGATTTAGCCTGTAACCAAATAACTCCAGCTTGCTATGGGAGACTGAGGGATGATACCACTGTATCCTGTGAAGGGAAGATACAAGTTGGACCTCTTTGTTCTCTCTTATCTGCTGGCAAGGCCAGGAAGATAGGAACAAAGGAGTTTCCTCTGAAATCCAAAAGCCAGAAGCTGGCACTCCAAGGAGAGCTGACTCAACCACTTTGGACTTATTTATAAATAAGTTGTTGCTACCATTGAAAAGGGGCCATCATCACCATGGTCACCATCGTCCTCAACAGAACTACGATGCCCGATGACCCACCACTATTGAAGATCAATGACTGTACCACGAACCATGCTGGATCCATGGTGGTGACTTTTTCCCTCTTGCTTCCTATAAAGACTCTTTGCTTCTTCTTTCCAATCTTTTTTATCGCCCTCCTTCCCTTCTCCATTATCTTAATTCACAATAGTGTCCATTCTCCCCTTCCCCATCTCCCTAATTAAGATCTGTAATAAACTGGCCGGACCAACACTTGAACCATTGTTTCTTAATCTCACGCCAGGTATACAGATATTAAAAGAACCTACTCTCCCTCCTATAAATTGGAGTGAGACAGACCCTGGACAGCCTGGTCTAGTATTAAATGGGGAGGTTGGTGGCCCTGCCTGTGGCATGGGGGTTGAGGATCCATAATCCTTGAGGTCCCTTCCAACCCTGATCATTCTGTGATTCTGTAATTATTGCTTTCTCCAGTTACCTGAAGGGAGGTTATATCAAGGTGAGAGTAGGTTTCTTCTGTGAGTTAACTAGGGATAGAAGAAGATCTAATAGCCTTAAGTTGTGCCAGGGAAGATTCAAGTTGGGTATTAGGAAGAATGTCTTCTCAGAAAGGGTGGTGAGGTATTGGAATGGGCTGCCCAGGGAGGTGGTGGATTTATCATCCCTGGAGGTGCTCATGAAAGTGGAAATACAGCACTAAGGTATATAGCTTAGTGGGCATGGTGGTGGTGGGATGTTGGTTGCATTAGATGATCTCAGTAGTCCTTTCCAACCTTAATAATTCTATGATTCTAATCTTCGTTACTTTGCACATTCTCTGAAGCAACAGATCTATTACCAGTTGCAGATTTGTAAGATTTTCTCATTGCAGTGGATGTTTTGCTGATTTTGTTCATCAATTAGAGATCAGATTGGATAACATCAATGTGAGGTGATGCCTCCTTATGGTAATATGCTCATGGGAAACTGATTAGAACTGTGCATTTATACCTATGATTTTTGTATTACACCACAGCATGCACTTCACTTTAAAGGGATGAAAATTAGAATTCTTATTTCCCTTGGCCATTCACAGAAGAATTTAAAATTCAAAATTCAACAGGCACTTTGACATAATATTAAATGCAACAAACGCTAATGAACTGGTGTTTTGGTTTGTTCTCTAATAGACTTTCTTACAAGATATTTATTCAGTGTAGACTAGATCAATGCACACCAGTAAAGAGCTGAGCTGAACCGTACTTGTCAAGGAAGTGTACAAGGTTCATGTCAAAGCTGTGAATGGTTTATGGGCTGGTTCAGCCTCAGGAAAGGGAAAATGGGAAAGGAGGAAAGGATAGGAACAAAACAGCAGCAGTGAGGAGAAACAAACTAATTTATTAAATAAGATATCAGAATGCAAGATAACACACTAATTATATTGTGTATTACAAGATAATACAATATAAATAGAATTTGAGCTAATAAATCAAATGAAAGAGGGTGTTTGAAAAACTGAACACTTTAAGTAAGCTGATGCAATATGGCGCGTGCAACAGAAATGAGTTAAACAATTGAAAAAGTTGGTGTCAAGTGACCTATGAATGAAGTTTATCTTTCCCTCTGAAAGGAAACAGTAACAGAACACCAAACAGTCCTCTGGAGGACATAGTTCTTCTCTTCTAGGACAGGTACATGTAATAAAATAGGAGGCATTACTTTTGGAGCAGCCTTCATATTCTCTCCCAGCCACTTTACAATTCATTCATAACTGCATATAGTCTTGTTCTTACAAAACATGTGTTTAGAGTAACTCTCTGTATCAGTTTCTGTTTGTTTGTTTTATTTTCTTAAAATATTTCTGCTCAAACTGGTTTTATAATCACCTTATACTGAAGTACCAATTTATGTATGTATCTCTATAAGTAGGTGTGAATGCTTATGTAATGTAGGAATATATGTAAGTAAAATAGGCTTGATTTTTTTCATAAGTGAAATATCTGTTTAATTTAAAGATGTGGAGAAAAGGAACGTTGATAACATGGTTTATCAATATGAAATCATAACTTTTCTGAGGAAAAATCTTCAGTTAGGATGATGATATAAGGCGTTTGAAGAAATCAGAATTTTTTTAGTACTATTTTCAAGTGTATCATAAAACATGCTTATGTTCTTCAGGTAGTGAACAATACTCAGTGTACAATACATGAAGACAATTCCCATAATCTGACTTCTAATTACTGTGCAGTTTTGCCTCCATATATCTATAATTAATTGATCGGTGTCATTGCTGCTTTATAGATTAAATATATCACAAATGCTGTAAATTTTTATGTCTGATTTTCAACACATCCACTGGAATTTTCAAAGAAATAGGAAAATATCTGCAGAAAATTAGGCATATAGCTATGAGTAGGAATAAAACTGAGCCATAACACTGTACTTCACAAAATCACAAAATATTTAAGTTTGGAAAGTACCTCTGAGGTTACCTTGTGAACATTAAAAGGAAAAAAAATCTACAATTAATTGTATTTCTTTTCAAGATAGGCTTTTTAAAGGTTTGTAATAAACATTTATTTAATTAAAACATTAAAAATACACACACAAAAAAATTCTTAGTTCAGGAAACTCTTTGGTTAAAGATGCAGAAAGTCTCTGAGATCTAAGGGATATGGTCACAGTAGTCCTTCACTTTTTCCGCTCTGAGATATGAAGCACAGTTTGGCTCTAAAATTTGCTGTTAATATTTCAGAATTCAGTGTTTGATAAACATCCATACCAGAGTGTGTTCACTTCTGGGACTTTTAGTATCCCAGTAGTATCATTCCCTTCAATATCTGTTCTCAGATTCTCAATAGTGTTCTTCTGTTTCAATTTTCAAATTTCCAATGTGCTACTATCTTTTCAGGATCTGTTTTTCTTTCAAAGTGATATCTCTGGAACTCCTATACTGTTTTCCTGTAGTAGACTGGAGGTTACAACAGCAACCACCGGTTACAGAGATAACATTTAATTAATTAGCAAAATACTACACTATTTTTTTCCCCAAAACAGAATCACAGGTACATTTGAAGTATTTCCAAAAGAAAACCATAAATTTTGTGGCTTTCTCTATACAATTATGCATGCTACTCTCAGTATTTATAAGCCTGAAGCCTGAAGGATTTAAAAGCCTCAGGAATATTGTAGAGTAGCTGGTAGTTCTGAAAGAAGTAAAATATCAAGGGAATTTTTGGCTTAATATATATTGGCACCTCATGACATTTTAGTCAGTACTGCTTATTCAAGAAAGTAAGGAGATTTTTAAAGACAGTTTAACAAAAATCAGTCTGGTTGAGGACTAATAAACACAGTACTTTATAAATGTCTGACAAAAAGTTAGAAATAATGTTCCATTTGCCACTGAAGCTGCTCCAAGAAACAGAAAAAGAACAATTATGTCTGGACAATTTTCGTTTAAATTTGACAAATTCTCAGAGCTCATCAGGTTGCCAAATAACATTGAAAAAGAGCAGACCTGCCTCCTTCCTACCCCTTCTTTCCTTTCTTTGTTTCTTAGCATACTGGACCTTCTCCATCAGTCAATTTCACCACAGAACACTGTTATCATTGGCAATGCTCTCAAAGGGAAGGATTAAACAACTTGGTTTCAGAGGCACACTGCACTTTAGAAATCGTACTTTCATGAAATACTGTGTCTTTCAATATTTAGAGTGCACAGAGGCCACCAATGATTGAGCTCAATCATTTCCTTTGTTGATAGGTGTGTATGGAGTGAAAGATAACTGGATAGACAACTGTTGCAGCACCATTTTAGATTTCTTTTCACATCTGAAAAAGTTCCAGGGGAAATAAAACTAAGACTTCTCTAATGTGCTGTTTTGTTTTTTTTTTTTTAATTTCTAGACTTTTTTTTTTTTTTTTTTTTTTTTTTTGCCACA